>NW_013665827.1:564478-583626 GCF_000517525.1 Limulus polyphemus | reverse complement strand
GTAAATAAAGAAGTAAAGCAAACAATTATCTCTTCTAGTTATGAACTTTGTACTTGTATGCTGCTTGCTATAAGTTGCTTAGCCTTGTCAAATTTCACATGTAGAGGATTTAAAGCAAAATAACTTTTTTTAGGTTTTATATATGCATTTTGAAATAGCAAAAAACATAAATTACCATATCAATACCAAGAATTCCACTATAATTTATCTAGCTTAGTAACTAAGCTGTATTTGTGTCTAAAAAAATATGATTTTTCGAACTCACTAATGTCTTAATTTACTGCCTGGAATCTAGCATGAAAAAGAAATAATTTCCCGTGCAAATACTTCACAGACACTGAGAAAACCACTAGGGGGACATTCTGAGTTTTTGATTGATTATACACACGTCATTGGGTGAAGTAGGTGTACGTAAGCAAGTATTTTCAAAAACGTAAGAGGAGGGCAGGGCCACTTTGGTTGGTTTAATAAATATATTAATATGTCAGAAAAGTGAAAAGATAGGAGGTTCTTATCTTATATTCTAGCTTGTCAGTAATTTGAGTATGTAATTTGTAAAAAAACCCATAGACTTTGTATTTGGACATCACAAACATCTAATTTAAACCAATGCTGCATTCAACATACCACATGACACACAAAATTCAATATTTTTGATTTTTTTTTAATATTTACTTTTAAATTAAGAAACTAACTAAAGTATAATACTAAAATTTGAATTATAGTCTGCAGTTTCATACCAAACTTATTGACATACATTCATAAAATAGTAGTTCAATAAAATTTTGAATGTGAGTCTGCAAATGCAATGACATGGCCTTCGACCCATGACCATAGTAAGACCTGTGTTGGTTGGTAGGGTTAAAACACTTGTACCAAACAAAGACAAAGCAAGTTCTAGTTTACCACTGAAATTCAGACAAAAGGTTAAAACTGAAGTATACCAAAATCCAATGCATCACATGTCACGGACTTTTTATGTACAAAAGACTTCTAATGTTTACAAAAAGTCTGCCAAATTTTGTGAAGATATAGAAAGTGTATTAAAAGTTATAGTATGAAAACTGAAAGAAATACAAAATGGTTACGAGGTTGGTCAATTTGACTGACTTCATAGCGAGAGAGTTAACAAGTATGTGTTTAAGTACATGCAGAAACAGCATGAAAATTTAAAAAAATTACATGAATATATCTGACTGGAGATATATTCTAAACTTGTTATAGAAGGGTGAAATTTATGACTATTTTTTAAGTTGTATGTATATTTTTTTATTCATTAAAACTTGTCTATTATCATTGTTGTGACCTAAGGATAACTCCCTTTCTCCATAGTCTGTTTTTAAAGATATTACTGAATCTTTAGAGTCACATGTGGAATCTGTGAGGCAACACTTAATGCTTTCTTTTTTGGTTGCTCGTTTGTCTCAGCCAGCTCCCATACCATCTATACCTGTTTTCCATCCTGCACCCCTACCATCCTTTGCCTATTCCTTCTTCCATGGGTTCATCATTTGGCTTGCTGTCATGCTCATTGCTGCCAACAATTCCAGAGACTATCAAGTGGTTTTCAGCCTAGTAGAGGCATGTTTCTGCAGTTTTGTTCACCTGTGGCGAGAGTTCACTTCTGATCAGATGGGTGAACAGGGTTTTATCAGATAGACTTTTTCATCATTTCCTCTCCCCTCCTCCTTTGTCTCCAGTCCCAATATCCTTCTCATTACCTTAAGATCCAGCTACCAGTCAGCATCTACCTGAGGTTGTTCAGACTCTTCTCTCATTTAAGCCTATCAGCCAGCCTTCCCCAGGCTTTTTATCATCCCTTAAAAGACTGGGGACGGGTGTCCTGTGATTGATCTGCCCCACCTCAACCAGTTTCTGGATCCTCCCGCTTTACCATGTAATTATTTCTCACCCTTTAATGGGCTTTTTCTTCAGGTCTTTGAAAGACCAAGGTGGACCTCTTTGATGCTTATCTCCATATCCCCATTTTTCATCAGTCCCGCATTATCTTTGGTTTGTCCGCAACGGGATTGTCTTTCAGTTTTGCACTTTAGCTTTTGGGCTGGCTTCAGTACCAAATCTGTTTTCTCGAGTGATCAAAGCCTTTGTCCAACTTTTACATGCTTGAGAGTTGCATTTCCACCACAACATGGACAACTGGCTTCTGTTAGCTGCTTCTTAACTGGTGTTTTCTCAACACACTTGTCTGCTTTTGACAGAAGCAACTCGTGTTGGTAGGGTAGAGAATTATTTCCTGATTCCTACCCAATATCTTGTTCGTGCCCCCCCCCCCCTCTTTCAGCACATGAGGTTCTATTGCTTTTGGAGC
Organism: Limulus polyphemus; assembly: GCF_000517525.1. NCBI lineage: Eukaryota > Metazoa > Arthropoda > Merostomata > Xiphosura > Limulidae > Limulus > Limulus polyphemus. The sequence goes on along the minus strand of NW_013665827.1, from coordinate 581,297 downwards.
CTTAGGCTTCATGGAAGCCCTTATCTCCTTGAGTTCTGAAGATGGAGAATTTTTTCGTGATTCGTACCCAATATCTTTTCCATCTGGGTGTGTTTTTCAACACTTACCTCGGTTGGGCCCAACCATCTCCACTTTGTCTGTGTTCAATGGGGTTATCAGTTCTTCATGCCCTTTCTTCACCCTCTCTTTCTGCATGCGAGGTTGTATTGCTAATTGGGTCTTAGGCTTCCATGGATACTTTGGATCATTTTCTTCCTATTGTATGGAACAGACTCATCATGTTTCATTCAGACAATTCTACCATTGTCTCATATATGTCACCAAGGAGGCCCTCATTCTCATTCTCTTTGTGGTTGAGCATTGGAATTACTTTATTGGGCCCACATGCTGCAGATACATCTCATAGTGTGTCATATTCTGCATGCTTTCAACCTCATGGCAGATCATCTTTCTTGACCCAATCATTTTTACCCCATGCAGTGGACCCTCAAACCTTGAGTTTTTCCAGTGGCTTTGCAATCAGTAAGGTACTCCTCATCTGGAATCTTTTGCCAATTGCATAAACACCAAGTTACCCCTTTTTTTTGGCAGATCATCTTTCTTGACCCAATCATTTTTACCCCATGCAGTGGACCCTCAAACCTTGGGTTTTTCCAGTGGCTTTGCAATCAGTAGGGTACTCCTCATCTGGAATCTTTTGCCAATTGCATAAACACCAAGTTACCCCTTTTTTTTTGGTCCCCCGTATTCATCCACAGGCTCTGGCAATTGATGCTCTCAGTCAGAGTTGGACCAACTGGTACCTTTATGCCTACTCTCCTACCTGACTCCTTCCAAGGGTGATTTCAGTCATCTATTCCACTCCATGTCAGATCCTTCTGATTGCTCTTTACTGGCTGGCACAACCTTGATTTCCTCTCCTCTTTCAACTCCAAATTCTCTCCTCTTCCTTTCACTCCATTAACCTCGGTCACCAGTCATTCATCCTACCCATCACTCCTTTGTACTTTGTGCCTGGCATTTATCCTATCCGAGAAGATCCAGATTTTCAGTGTGTATCACTTCCTTTTTAGCCCGGTCCATTTGCCCTTCCTCCCTTGTGGGTTATCAAAGTAAGTGAACATCTTCCACCATTGGTTTTCAAGCTCTCAGCCCACTCTTCCTCTCCTACAGATTTTCCTTCCTGGCTGTTCGACGATGGGGCATCTGTCTTTTCCATTGCAGGTTATCAAGTAACCTTGTCTATCACCTTCCTTTTTTCCAGGTACTGTGTTGTGGTTTTCTCTCCTACTGTCTCCCTTTTACAGTATTCCTTTTGGATTCCTCCACCTCCTCATCAAGTGGTTCTTCCAGATTGAAATATAAAATATTGTTCTTCCAGATTGGAATATCAATATTGTTCTTCCTGTCTGACACTCCCTCCATTTGAACCTTTGTTCTCCTGTTTCTGTATCACCTATCCCTGAAGACTTATTTACTACTCCTTTTAGCCTGTGGGCATTGTTGGTCTGATACCTTTGCCATCAACATTTTGTGTACACTGTTCCATTCAATATATGTTCTCCTTTCTCTTTCCTGCCCTAAACTTCACAACTTGTGAGGGACATTATTCATTCATGTCCATTTCTATTACCTCCATTTCCCTCCTTTATTCTTGGTTTGACCTAGATAGACTTCTATGTCCTGTCTGTGCTCTTCATGTTATATTGTCCACCCAACCTCCTTTTATGGTTCCTGATCCCACCTGTCCTCTTTATGTGACCTTTTTCCTTCCATTTGAAATTCAAAAACAGCTAAAATGGGATAGAAAAAAATAATTTAAAAACAATGTTTTGCCACTGTTAACGTGGCATCATCAGGTATTCAGCACAATTGTACACAGCACTTAAGTACACCCAATTGGTGACGTCAACCATATAACCTTTAGCTAGCACAAGTATAAATTTACTCCTTGTGTTTTATTTATTAAAGGTTTGTATTCCTTTATTAAAATGGCTTCTAATATTTTATGTTTATTAATATTAGGTTCTCGACAAATAACTTTAACAATTTTATTTTCATTACAATGTTTTGTATCTTTAAAATGTGACATATCATATTTTTTTCTCTCCCATTTTAGCTGTTTCTGAGTTTAAAATTTTGTCAAGTGTGGGATACCTTCAACTTTCTGCTTCTACCTTTACAGGATGGGTTCATAAGTTTATTAGACTGGCACATTCCTCACTATCTCCTTCTTCCCACAATTGTTCCAGGTGTTGTCGCATCAGATAAGGCACCTTACTATTTCCCTGCTGTCTCACCTCTGTCATCTGTTGGAGGAAATTCTTCAGTCGGCCATGTGGACGACACTTCATATGTTCATCTCCCACTACCTTCATTGGGTGGCTGTTTCTTCCTCATTGGGGTACTGCCTTCCACCTGTCACTAGCCTTCAAACATCAGTTAGACTGTAACTTTGCAAGTTATCTCTTTCTATATATTACTGCTGCTTACATTGGCATGTCCCTTTTAGGTCTAGGATCCCTCTCAGTGGCAAGTGGTGCCTGTCTAGGTATGCTATTTATCCATCCATTCCTAAAATCTGCTCTGTACAGTCAACTATAAGTCATACCAGGGTATACTATCTGCCACCTAGTGACTTAATCACTCCAGCTCTGTGTGGTGGGTCCCAGAGGTTGATTTTGTGTGGTCCTATCCGGAGGATGATGACGTGTGGCTACTCCCAGCTACTCCTCATGCTCCACTAGAGGATGATGTTTGACAGGGTAGCTTGGTGATGGTTGTATGGACATCCCACCAAAGTTTTCTTCAGGTAGAGGCTAATCTCAGCAATATCGATGTAAACCATGGTCAATAAAGCACGCTGTAGAGATGGGGTGTTCCACAAGATTGCTAGTGGGTTTTCCTCGCAATAATTTGCTTCATCCACATGGCTGTTCCAGAACGTACTAACCTTTGAACTTTCATGAGTAAAGCAGAAGGGGATTGCTAGCCATCCCTGCCCCCCCTCAATTGAATATATCAGGGGTGGTCTGCTTCTCAAAAGAGAGTTTTTGTGGTCACTTGTTGCACTGCTTCCAATGTCGACATTCCTCCAGACTCTCCACTATGTTTCTCCCTCCAGTTTCTTATAGTAGAATATGAGAGTCCTTGCTGGTTTCCAGTTCCTAGCTGCTGGGGTGGTTGACCATAGAGGCAACCTTCTGAATGTGCTCATTTCTATTCAGTAGAGAGTAGGGCAGTAGTGTTCTTTAGGTGTAGATGGCATAGATCATCCGCTCGTGTGCTAAAACTATACAGGGGAGGATATTGCACCTATATCACTATAGTACATTCCATAAATTTGAGTAGATCTGCCACGTTGCAGTTCACCTCTCTGAATGGGATTCCTTATTGTACCATCAACTGCATATTGGTTCTTGGGGTGACTGATTTTGGATTAGAGCTGGACCAATCAAAATGAATCTGGACATGATTCCTCATCCATCCTTGGTCACAGATTTTTGCCTCATGTACTCCACCAACATGCTTTGGGACCTGAAGGTTGATGTTGCATGGATCCTGTTCAATTTGCTTCTGCTCTGTGGTTGCTTGAGGTGTCAGCCATGCACTCCAGCTTCTGTGCGGTCCTATCCAAAGGATGATGTTGCATGGGGCAAATGTTGTCCCTCTGGTGCTTTACCTCAGGCAGATGTTGCACAGAGTGGAACTGGCCCATTTGGTTTTGAATTTGAAGGGAAATATCACATTGACACATCCCTTCCTACTGTCGTTTGTATGTCAGGTTCCCTGATGACTGGTGATGATTGTGGATTTTTGCACATGTTTGTTTAGTTTACCAGTATGGAAATTTTCTCCTTCCATTTTACTCAACTTGAAGTGAAGATGATGTGGACCGTCCTCCTACCACAGGTCTGATTATGTATGGCTGATGCTGCCTGGATTTGAACTGGAGTTCACCTGCTGTGTACAGTCTGTCGCACCCTAGACACTCTACACTAAGAAACACATCCATTTTAGCTTTCCCCACCATCCGATCTCTGACTGGGGACCCTACATTCCTTCTTATCCTGGACTATGATTCTGGCAATTTCAATCTGATGTAGGGTCAGATTCACCCAGTTTTTTTCTCTCAATCGTAAGGTGTTCTCATTATTTCTACCAATTTATGCAACACATACTACCACACTGAATGAAGAGTATACCTGGTACAAAAGTGGTGTGGTCTTCTACTTGTGTTCCTCTTCCTACGAGAGTTCACACTCCATGGGTATTCTTCGAACACTTTAGAAGGATGCTTATCTACATCCCTTGCACCAGTCCCTCCACCTTTTTAATGTGTGGTTTTAGCTATTATTTAAGAAGAGGTGAGGTACTGTATCAGAAGTTATTATTTTGCTTCACTGAAAATGTATTTCTGATAGGTACTTCTCACCCTTCCTCCCCACTTAAAACTTCTGCTTACTTTCTGACTAATTTCGAAGTGATGGTTAGGTAGTATCAAACAGAGGGAGTCGCAAGTGTCAGGATGGTGTGTCACACTCCTATTGGTGGAGGGTTGTCGCATGATGATTTACATGCGAAGATGCAGTGAACCACGTTGATCGTGGGATAGGTGGAAGTTTTGAGGCTTATAGCATGTGAAAAAATTTGTGCATATAGAGAGCATCACTGAATAGCTGTTATTTGAGAGAAGGTAAGTACCTATCAGAAATATATTTTCAGTGTAGGAAAGTAATAACATTCCAGGTAGGAATTGATAAGTTTTAATAATTTTTGGCATTCTTTTCAGTGAAGTAATCATGGTAATGTGCTATGTATTAATCAGATTGTTTGTAGTTGTTGTTGAAACTATAAAAACACATTTTTAATAAGCATATTTAGCATAAAAAATCTACTTCACCTACTTCAACAAATGAGCTAAGTATACTTAACCTCTTCAACCCGGGCTCGGTCCCTGGGACCGACCTCGTAACCATTTTGTGCTTGTTATAGTTTTCATGCTATAACTTTTAAATTAGTAACCAAATGTTAACGAAATTTGACAATTTATCAGTAAACATTACAATGTTTTCATATGCAAAATATCTAGTTTTTTATTAAGTCTTAAGGTTTGTAAAGCAAAGCTTCTCTCATACCTTTTTTTTGCTTTTTGTATGTTGCCTATCTATCATACAAAGTAATTTTCATTTTAAGATTAAAAATGCTTTTATGCATCAGAAAATTTTTAAATTTCAAATAGGAAATCTTTATAATGTCGAGATAGTTATCAAACATTTCTTAAGAAAAAACTTTTTATATTATCTGTTATTTTCAGTAATTAATCTCCGTACGGGTTTGGTAAGTTTGACCAATCTCACAACCACCATAAAAAAGTAGGAAATAAACATAAATTATGCCTCTTTCATTCTAAAATGAACACATACTATAACACAAAAACATAAATATTTAGACTAAATAGCTTAAATCTCTTAACATTATACATTTATATATATTTATTATTTTTTATTATATTGATCTTTAAACCAAGCCTGGCTAACAATACAAAAGTTACAAAGACACTGCTCATGAGCACTTATGTTACAGTATCAAATAACATAAAGGTGACCTTTGGTCTGTACAAAGTAACTTGTCTTGGCTGTGTTTTATTTGACTAGTATTTTGTAAAATACAGTCACATTTCAATCATTATACATTATATAAGTTCTTAAAGTTATATTTCCTAAAACATAGAACAGTAAATAAAGAAGTAAAGCAAACAGTTATCTCTTCTAGTTATGAACTTTGTACTCGCTTGCTGCTTGACATAGGTTGCTAAGCCTTTAAAAATTTTGCATGTTGATGATATGAAACAAAATATTTTTTTTAGGTTTTATATATACATTTGAATAACTAAAAAATCATAAAATTACTACATTAATACCATAGATTTCCACTATAATTTATAAAGCCTAGTAACTAAGATGTATTTGGATGTAAAAAAATATTAAAATTTTTAATGCGAGTCAACAAACGAGATGACATGGTCCTCGACCCTGACCATAATAACAACTGTTTCGAAGGGGTTAATAGTGTAACTTTTTTGAGTCGTGCTGAAACACTAATGTTGTATTGCACCAACTAATGTTACTATAAAATATAAGAGAGAGAAATGTGTGGTAAATATTAAGTAAGAGCATTTGTAGAAATGTTTAAGGTCACATGACTTTAACTACTCAAATGATTATCACAATACTAACAGCTTCTGTCATTGATTGTTAAAGAAAAGTATGTGTGTATAAAATTTTTATTGGGGGGGGGGGGATGTTGAGATACACAACTCCAAATAAACTTTTTCTGAATTTGGTTTTGAGTTTTGATGAGGTGTAAAAAACTGTTTCACATATTATCTACAAAAGTTTAATTCATGGAAATTATTCGTGATACAGTTTTCTTCTTCAACTTCTAACTTTAATTTAATTTTCCCATTTTTAGGCTGTTTGTCGAATTTATCGCTATGGCCAATCTAAATCTTGCCACATCTACAGACTAGTAACTGACAATAGCTTAGAAAAGAAAATTTATGAAAGACAAGTTAATAAACAAGGGATGTCTAGTAAGTATTATTAAGTTTTTATCTTGTTGTTGTCATTGTTATTATTGAGCTTTATTATGTCAGTAGTCTGAGTTGGAACTTTAATTTTTTCTGTGCTTACATTATGTACATTTGTATGATGTTTACTTGTCTTATTGCTCAGTTTATATTTTACCAAGTTTACCATACAACGTCTGTAGTGGTTAACAAATTATAAACTCAGACTTTGGGTATTTGCAAGCTAGAATACAAAATAAGAACCTTCCACCTTTTAGATTTTCTGAGATATCAATGTATTTTGCAAACCTACCAGGTAGCTCCACTCACTACTCCATTCTTTTGAAACCTCTTGTCTACTCATGCCTACTTTTCTCAAGTTCATGTTTATAGCCAATAGAAAGAGCATATTCCAAACTATATAAATCTGACAGTTGTTTGTAATTGGCTTGAAGGAGAAACTTGTATGTGACTAGAAATTTTGAAGTCTGTTGAGTAAGTGGTAGTCTTAAACAGAAATTAGATTTTTTTATAACCCACATAAAGCTTAGTTAGAAAGCATGATAAATTACAGAGGTTTAATGTGTGCCAGCATTGTAATTTGATAATTTTTTGGTTTTCTAAAATACATCTTTGAAATCTACAAAAATTAATCTTCCTTCTACACTTGAGAGAATGAGTCTTACAGTGAGGCTTAGCAAGTACAATGTACGTTTACAAATCACTTTTTTAACATTGTGACTACTAGAAATCATTGTTTTTCTATATATTTTTAATGTATTGTATTATGTTATAAGAAAAATAACTAAAAATTAAGCATTTATGAATAAATAGTAATAATATATATACCTGTTCATAAGCATTTACACACTTTGTACACCTATGCCACTAAATTCCAACCATTTCAGGAGGATAATTAACATAGAAATACCTACCAAGTTTGTTGGATCAGCCTGGACTTTGTACAGACCCATGTCATAAATATTTTCTTGCACTTTTATTACTTGAGGCAATTCTCATTGCAACCAATGTACTATGAACAAGCTGATAAATCCTCTCCCACTGTGTTCTTGGAGCTGTGATTAGGATAAACTCTGTGGGAAGCTCTGGTAATTGCATCTCATGAGCTCATTTGCTATCAATGGTGTCATATTACAATGTCACATGGACAGTTTAATGACAGGAATGGTGATTCATTGCTTTATGATTGGCAGATTTCTACTTAAGCCTCTAAAAGTAAAATAATTGTAGAGAATAGATGTGAAAAAAAAGTTAGAAGTAGAAACTATCAGAGGAATTACTTTGGTACTTTGTAGTCAATACTAAAGAGGATAAAGTACTAGTACTCACTTTATTTCACATTTTTCAAACTTTTAAAGTTTTGTGGTGGTTAAGAAGCCAGCCGAAATTTACATGCTTGAATCCCGAGCTCTGTCTCGGCGATATAGTCATTTGTGTGGTCCTCGAGGCAAAGTTCTTGGGGCTTATCTTTGACCGTAAGCTTAGCTTCATTCCACACATCAAGCAGCTGCGTGTCAAGTGTGCAAGGGCTCTGAACATCCTCCGTGTCCTCTCTTCCAGCTCTTGGGGAGCGGATCGATGTTCTATGCTCAGGATCTATCGTGCTTGCTTCCGTAAGGATTGGAAGGAGGAAGTAGTCCTGGCAAGGCTATGCATTGGTCATAGTTTTTTAACCCATCGTTTTCTTTTATCGGGTATTGACCCACCGATGTGTAGCCATTGTGACACTCAAGTCACAATAGCCCACATTTTACTGTCGTTCCGTCGTTATGACCGTGAGCGGTGACTTTTATCTAAAAGTTTACCCCTGATGCTGGACAGTGTCATTGGTAATGGTGACACTGTCTGATTAGATTGTATTAACTCGCTGTATTTTTACATTTTACATTAATATACTTTCTTTGTTTTTACCAGTTGTTTGGCGCAGATAGCCTTGCTGCTTTACGCCATAAAACACCAATTAATCAAACAAACAACTAAATGCTTGAAAATTTTTGGTAAGATGCACAATACGTGTTAAAAGTTGTAATGTGGAAACTCTGATGGTCACGTGGTCAGTGTAATCCACTGAGTCAGTAGCAAAAATGTTAAGAGCTTAACCTAAATGAAATCTCTTACACACTTTCTACGTAATATATTCTTTGTGCCCTAAAATAATTAGATATTTTGGTTAAGTATTTGTGTAATAATTTATGTTGTGAATTTTTGGAAATTTTTTCTTGAATGAAATCCTGCTTTAAAAAAATCTCAAAAAATACTTCTTTTTCATCGTAATTTGTTTTTATTGTATTCCTAAAATCATATAAATGTGTTAATTGAATTATGTTTACAATAAAACTAGAATTATTGTGTCTGTGTTGCTCTAGTAAGAGCATAATTATTTTCTTATGTGTTCATACATACAAAGAAAGTAACTATTAAAAATATGAATGCAAGAAGAAAAACTGGATTTCTTTTTATATTAATAATCATAAAGTTTCATATTATATTTCCAATAAGTCCTAACTTCTTGTATTTTTAGCAGTTATTTCTCTTTGTTAATTATCTTTACCAATTGAATTGGTCATTCAGCTATAAGAATAGCTTAAAATATCGATGAACAGTAAAATTGTTGACTGGTACAAACACAACTTGCATTCTTATTCTTGGCCTAGACAGGTATAGGCAAAATTTTTCCAACTATCTATTCAGTCAAGCACAATTTCTCTATTATAATAATCATTTGTGTTAAATAACTAAGTTCTTGTACTTATATGTGTATTTTAGTTAACACACAAATAAAACGTTTTCTGTCACCTGAATAGTTTGCTGTCACAGAACTCAGCGTATCATACTCACTAACCCTAAGTATCTTTACATTATGTCTTCTCATATAAAAATGCTCCTCTAGTTCAAAAGCTTATCACAAAAGAAAAGATCATCTAAAGAAACTATAAAAAAATTCACAGTTTGTGGCTTATTACTAGGTTTTATAAATATTCGTATTAGAATCCCTTATTCTTCATTACAAGAACTTCTGCTAGTCACTTTCTTAGAAATTATGAAATATTGGTTACACCACTTTATTTACTTTATGTTGACATAGATAGACAAGGATCTTTACCACCTAATCATTTTCAGCCATTTTTCTATTTTGTTTTGTAGCTATGATTTATTAGTTACTGTCCAACTCACTTGCTGTGGCATTATAAAAGCCTCACAACACCGGAAGCTTGAAATAGGCATTGAGAGAAAACAAAAGCCTCTTGAGAAACAAAAACTTTAATAAGTCTGTTTATAAAGGGTGCCAGGGTTTGAGTAAATATAAATTCATACTTTGGAATGGGCATAAAAAATTTTTAAGAATCTGTAAGAGTATTGTTTATAGGCAATACCTCTTGGAGCTGTGCACATATCAAAGTTCAAACATTTTTTACATTTGTTTTTCAAATCATACTAAATAAATTGTGCAAAGTTACCAGATATCAATACTTCGATATTTTTTGAGTAAAAAATTAGTGAAATAGTATTAGAATTACTAATTTTACTTAAATTCTGAAATTTGATATGCAGGTGTGCCTTGACCTCAGAGAGCTTCCCAGCAGTCTTAATAGGGTTAAATAGTCAATTTAAGTGATATAAGGCTCTTTGTTAATGATAAAAAGTGTGGGATATTTTTTTTGTGTTAGAGCAAAAGTTGATTTTATAATATTGTTTATCAAAGTTGGTGATTGTAAGAAATTTTGATGAGAAGTAAAGATGAATATGTCCACTACACTACACCTCCATATCCAGTGCTGATGAAGCCTTTCACCCAATACAATTATTTTATGAGATTTTAATTACCTGATTTTAAATGTTACTGTATTTTTCAAGAATTATTTCCTATGAAGAATATAAGTGGCACTTGTTTTTTTTTTGTTTTTTTCAACAAACATTGTTGAGATAACATTTGATCTTTTAACTAATTTTATTTTATTTTTGGTGGAGGAATTCCATTCTATATAACCATACCCTGCTCTGTTTTCTTTCTGATAGATCGTGTTGTGGATGAACTAAACCCAAGTACCAACTTTACATGGGGTCAAGTTACCAACCTGCTGAACTATCAAGAAGAAGAAAACCCTGTTCCAGACCTTTCAGAGTCAGCAGCTAAAGTTACAGACCCAGTACTTCGTTACTTGTGTCAAAATATGAATTACTGCCTGAGTAAGGTAAGGTTAAAGTTTAAATAGTTGGATTTAACTATTAATAATATAGAGAATTACTTTTGCTGAAGCAATAAAGATGTTATATGGTAATTTCTTAACCCTGAATTTGGTGATAAACTAATGTGGAAAACTTCAAAATAATCAACAATGAACTACTTTATAAACATAAAAATACTATAAGCTTTTATGCATGAAGTTGTTTCTTCAGATGGAAGTATAAGAAAATATATCGAAGTAATTATTTCAGTGGCCACGCTTGCCTTTCGAAACTTGTGGTTTTTTTAACACATGCTTTCTCAAAATCTGCAAATTTATTCACTGTCAGTCACCTTTTGCAATGATACAGTGTGCAGTATACACTTTTTCAGACAGTTTAGTATTATTTTACATGTTCATAGGTTTCTTTACAATAATATTGGAGCCTCAACTGTTGTACCTATAACTACATAGTTACTCAAATGGTTTGTAACCAAGGGAATTGAATAATCATAAATAACTTTTATTAGGCAAATACATAATTAGCCAAAGTATAAATCTAGTATTTTAAATATTCATTAAGTAGCCTAAATGTAAAGTAAAACAACATAACAATAAGAATAACAGCAATTTATTTTGTAAAATATGACTTCGTAGTCATAATTTTATCTTAAAAACTTTGAAAACCATTAGGGAATGAATAAGGATGCTTGGAACATTTTTGACATTGTATTACATAAAAAAAAAAACCTTGGTAATTTAAACCAGTAAGTATATCTTGTTATATCCACACTTTAGGAACACAGTACTTTTATTTTTATTAAAATTTCCTAAATATATATATATATATGTATATATCACAAGGAATTTTGCGAAAACATGACATGAAATTAATATGCTTACATTTTACAATACTGGCTGGAATAAAGTGTCAGACATATGTACTGAGAAATCAATAAGACAGACAACTTGTATATATTAGCATTACTGCTTACTAGGGTTTATTGAAGCTGCATGTCATTACAGTCAGAGTTGTTTTCACTTCTCAGTGCTTCCTACAATATATATGTAGTAGAGCTAGTCTTAATTCAACTGGATTTTGTTGGTATAAATAGGATAATGACTAAACACAAGTTAATGGTGTTACATAATATTGATTTGTTAGATTATTATAAAATGTAAACTAGACAAGGTCTAGTAATGAAAATTGATTAGTGAATTTACATATTTAATTCATCACATCGTTAAAAGGCTGGCAGGAAAAGTGGATAAAGAATACTGCTTCGGAAACAGGGGAGGGGTTGCAGAATTGGTAGTGTTTGCCCCATGATCAAACATAACTTATATTGTTACAAACATGACATCGACAATGTAAAAGAAAAGAAATTTTATAGTTTATTTAACACAATCTAAAAACAGATTTGACTTGACACATTATCAGGAATGGATCAAGGGCTTTGTAGAGGGGTCCAACTAGACTTTTATTAGCAATACATATAAATTTACTTTAATGTCACTGTAGTACTGTTAAATATGGAGGAGGGTCTAGACACCCTGGACCTTCTCCCCTAGATTCATGCATGCTTATACAAAACTGAATAATACACTTACCAAATAAAATTAGAAACACAACACAATGTAAAAAACAGTAAATTTACGTTTTAAAGGAAGAGTTAGTGGTGAGTGTTGATAAAAAGCTATCTTCCTTATAGTCTACAGTTCAAAATTAGTGACAGTAACAGATAGCCTTCATGTAACACTTAAGTAGCCAAAGACTTGGTGGTGGGTGTTGTCAGCTAGTTGCATTCCCTCTAGCCAGCAGTTCAAAATGAATGACAGTAATTTTTATAGTCTCTATTTAACACTCAAGTAGCCAGAGAGTTGGCAGTTGATGCTGTCAGTCAGTTGCCTTCCCTTCGATTAGTTGTATTTTTGTGATATTAATTGATTATTGCAACAATTAAAAACAGTACTAATCGGAAATGCTAGCTTCATGTAATGGATTACTTACGAGCAACGATTAGTTGATTAATAAAAAAAAATTAACAGATTAATCACAACTCGAGAGTAATTGATTAATCAGTTAGTTTGACCAGCTCTAACACCAACTGCATTTATTGCACTTGAAGTATCTTTCCACTTTGCAGGTGCAAGTAAAAGGACATATAAGATCCCATACTGATGTTTTCTTAGTGTTCTTCTTTCATTTTCTATGCTTTAATTTGGAAATAGCACAAAAAACGTACTGAACTTTTGGTTGAAAAATGGAAAATACTTGTCAAAAGAAGGGCAAAGAATGTTGAATAACTTCCCAGTAAAAAAGTTACTGACATTTCATAAATACAGAATGAATGCTTTAATATACAGTGATTGTATTAGTATCTTTTAATATATTCCAAAATTTTCTAAGTTTTACTTACTTTAGATTTACCACCAAGCTTGACTTGGTTAAGTCACAACCTTAGGGTTAAGTTTAGTAAATAACACATGTTTTTCAAAAATGAAAGGTAGGAAGCTATGAAGAGTACTCTTCATTTTTGGAAATTAGCAAATAAGTTTTCAGTGGATTCTGAAAAGTTATCAGTCATTTAATAGTGCATTCATACAAGTTTTCTGAAATCTAAATTTTATGGCAGATAAAGTAGCTATTTTGAACTTTGAGCAATTTATAGAATTTTTTCAGCGTGGGATTCTAGCTTTGGGTGAAAGGAGATAGTACTGTTTCATAAGTTGATATTCTCTTGCACTGAAATTGTATTTCCGATAGGTACTTACCTCCTCTCATCCACTTCCCACTTTTCCTCCCCACTGATTGTGCTGCAATGGTAGAGGGAGCTACTTGCAGTAGTATAGGTGGCACAGTATAATTGGGGGGGGGGGGGGTAATCACATGATCAGCACATGTTGCTGCAATGGCTCAAAAATGAAGGGGTATAATAGATGGTGCACTGTTGAAAATTTTAGCAATACTTAGAGGGCAAATCAAAGTCGAGATAGCTTTGGGTGAAGGAGGTAAGTACCTATTGGAAATACGTTTTCAGCATTAGAAAATGTTAACTTTCAAGTCAACAACTAGGGACTATAAAAAGTAAACAAACTAGGCTGGAAATAGTCTACATTATTTAGAGTCCCTAGTTGTAGGTTTGAAAATATAATCTTTGCATTTTGATTCAGTCTATTTCTGTACAATCCCTATTCCCTGTTTAAATTAACAATTTTTAATTATCCTGTTTCTTAAATTTTTTATGTCCATCGAGTAGAAAGGAAGCCTTATATATATTATGTATTTACAGCTACGTAAATCAACTTTCAAAGAAAAATAATCAACTTTTTAAATATGTCATGGACATTCATGGTATTTCATAGAGTATATCTATCTAGGTTTTGGTGTAAAATACCCAGCCAATTTTGCTGTAGGCTTATGAAACAAAAATATGAATAATAATAATAAAATACGCACTTACAATTTCAGAAAAATACGAAAATCAGTAGAATAAACTACCACTCACAAGAGTAGAGAATTCTACTGTAGTAATTGTCTACTGTTAGAAAAATCACTGAAATAGTCGCAGAAAACCACATAGAGACAAAGTGCAATAGCAAACTTGAGAAACAATAAAGAACAGCAAACTCAAAAAATGATGAATTTTCAATGTGACAGTTTTCAATTAATGTGAAATAAGTTGCACAAATTATTTTTCAGTTAATACACATTAGTAAAACACTGGATTTTTTCAAGAGCAGAAAGTGAAGGGCTTGGAGAAATTCTTCATTCCAAAACATACTTACCTCTGCTGACACTATAACTACTTCTCGATCTTCAGAGTTTTCACATTTTGCCCATCTAAGCACTGAAAATGCTTGCTCCAGTCTTTTATACCCCACTCGAATGCTCTTGGCAAATTCTAATTTGCAAAATTCTCCACCAACTTTAATGCACCCTTATAAACATACCCATTGTTTACTCTAATAAAACAAAGCATTTCCAAATAGTATAACAGTGCTTAAATTACTTGTACATTTCTGCAATGTTATATGGCTTCCAAGAGCTTATGTTGGTAAGGACAAAGAATCTCGACTTTCAAGAATCAACTTTAAAATAGCCCTACAACCTTCATGGGAATTTGTTTAGTAGCTGTGCATAGAATTTGGTGCAGTATACTTAGCTATTTTCACTGTAGGCTTTGGTGCTTGAATGGCTTTAAGTAGAAACTGGGCCAGTAGCAATGAAAAAACTGAAAATCTCTCCTTCTATTTCAAGAATCAACGTAAAAATAGTCCTATGACCTGTGCAGGAGTTTTTTAGTAGATTTGCCCAGGTTTGAATAAAATATTCATATCTGTTTTTTCTGTAGACATGTAAAACAATGATAATGAATATTAATAATAATATGAAGAACAAATGGATGAATTTTGTCTAACAGTTGGAAAATCAACTTTTTTGCTATTATCAATATTTTAACAGCCTTAGCCATTGAGAGAGAAGGTCTTTGAGTGTTGTTTCAAGAATAAGCCTGCTTTTTAAAATGCTTTTTGCCCATATGTTCTGTTAGAATTTTTGATATTCCTGGGCATTCCCTATTATGAACCACTATTGTGGTTCATGATATTACTATTACAAGGAATATTTTATATTTTTAGCATATTATAGGATTTAGGGCTAATCTAAATTTCCTAAGCTGGCTGAACCTTGTGAGATATTATTAGGATTGTGACTTAAGATAATGATAAAAGCAAGAGTATCCAGCTGATGAAAGAATGCATTTTGAACATTATAGATTTTTTTTTGTGACATTCTGTACTGCTGGTTTAATAAATTAGTATATTAAATTAATTACATTAATTATTATGTTGATTTTTAGTTCAGATCTATGTAAGTAATTTTTTTTTATCATAAGTTATTGATAATGAGTAGTGTTAAAATTTAATACCTAATACACATTGTTCTGCTTTTGCTTTTCTTTGATGAATGGTAAATAAATGTAACCAGCATGTACACATGTTTTGTCTTTTTACTTTTGTTAAGGTTTCTAGCATGATTTTTTTTTTCACCAGGAACCATTTGAACACGAATCTTTATTGATTGATCGGAAAGAGCTCAAGCTTACAAAGCAGGAAAAACGTTTAGCCAAGCAGACGTATGAACTGGAGAAAAGAGCTAACATGTGTTCAGGTGGTTTTATGAGACCAGTTTATTTAAATAATGGACAGTTTTCTGCAAATCCTCTTGGCAGGTAATTTATCAGTATTCATAGATAACATGTGCTTTTTAAATTTTTTTAGGTAACTGTTTAATGGAGCGTATCAATTAAATCTGGTTTGTATTTGTGAATGTTAATAAAAATCATAGGTAGCTTATTTTAAATGTCTAATGTTTGCTCAGGCCTCCACTCTATGGCTCTCCTCGAGGCTATCCTGGAGGTTTGTACTCTCGACCTCAGCAGTCCACTCCAGTTCCAATGCAGCCTATGGGTAATATGGCAGGAGGTCGCCAGTTATCACCCTATGTCAGTCTCATTCAGTCTCTTATCAGGCAGGGTGTAAATGTCCAACGGGTTACAGTGCCAAATAGTGAGTTTGTGTGTATTGTTTTGTGGTTAGTCTTTCAAATGTTAACTTAAAAATTATTCCTTTAGTTTTAATTATTATATGTGAAAGTGGAAGTAATGGGTCTTTTTTATTTGTATCTTAATTTTCATTTGTAGTTTATTGGAAATTATGTACTTCATGTGTACTGTTGGAAACCTCTGTGTGTGTAAGATGACACTAAATTTAAATTTTTGTTATTATTGATGGTACTCCAATAATAAACAAGGTGTATGAATCCTTTCTGATATTTCAGTGGTAAACAGCAGCTTACTAACTTTGTCACCACATTACCTACTCATTGTTTGATCCATTTTATGGTTTCTCATGTTGTTTGGTGCTTTACTGTATCACTTGATATTTGTTTGAAGTTTGTAAACCTACAGAGAAAGAAGTTATGTATTTGCATGTAATCTTCACAAGCTAATTTATAGAATTGTTCTGCTTTAAAAAACAACATAACAGCTGTGTGTGT
>NW_013665827.1:560984-564355 GCF_000517525.1 Limulus polyphemus | reverse complement strand
TATATATATATATATATATATATATATATATATATATAATTTTTTTTCTGTGTGGGTTTTATTATTACTATTTATTCCATTTTCTACTTATTTCAAATCTGGTAGGGATAAACTTTAAACTCAATCTCACTGATATTGATAGGGTTTAGTTTCGTATGCATAATAGGTTCAACCTCAAACATGTTTTTGAGGTTTGGATGTTGATTTCTGTAACTACTGGTGAAATTATCAGAGAAATTTCATAAGTTCTTTGTTTACTGAATAATCAGCTCAAAAATTTTAGCAATTAAAATGTTGCATCAACTCATTTTTGTCCTTTTTTAGTATTGTACTATATTTTTTGATGCATTAAACTTTTTTACATGTTTGTTGGGCCCCTTAGGTTGAATGACTGTTGGATTGTTTTATATATGTATATATTTACCTGAAATCTTGACTTTTTAATGTTTCTAGATCTCGCTTTTAGTGCACACCTGCATATCAAATTTAAAAATTTAGGTAGAAATGATAATTCTAATTAAATTAAATTTAACTAGAAATATTAGAGTCGATATTTTGTCATTTTTGTAATATTTATTTAGTATAATTTTCAAATAAATATAAAAAAAATATTCCATTTCTTTGCAGCTCCAAGGGAATCTTGCCTATAAACAGCACATAAATTTTTAGAGTTTTTACTACCCATCCCAGTGTATAGGTTTATATTTGCTAAGAATATAATTATCCATGATTTGTTTGTCACATGGTTTTCTTTCTCTTTCACTGCCCCTGTGGCTTACCAGTAAGTCTGAGGGCTTATCACACTAAATTTTTGGTTTCAATACTTGCAGTGGGCACAGCACAGATGATGCATTGTGTAGTTTTTTGCTTACAAATAAACAACTTATCTTTTACTAATTTTATTACTATTGTTAGTTCTCATCATTTTATGATGTTACTGGATGTGGCTTGAACACTTAATAATGAAGCTCAGCATTAAAAATAGCTGTAGGCAATATTTAAATACAATTGGATAGAGCAGATTACTAACTATTTACATAAATGTAGAGTAAATAAGGTTATTTGTGCACTAACTTGTAATTTTGTGGGGAAGTTGCTTGCTACAGCAGTAGGGATGAACAAAAGAATCTAATGGGAAGTTTAGAAGACTTGGGAACAAACCACATATGTATGAAATTTGTATGGTTTCTCTATACATTCTTTTCAGCATATATGGTACCAACAAGTTTTCTCTCAGATTCTTACTTAAGAATAGCTTTGGTAAGGAATTTTTCAAATTTTCCCAATCTCACAGATAATTTGTTTGAATGGACATTGTTTCCAGTGAAACTTATGATTTAATCCAATATACTCGAAATTTTGTTGAACACTGTCCAATGTATGAAGGTTTTTTTTTTCTGAGGAACTTTTTATTAGTGAATAGTGTTACCATAGGTCATCAAAATTCTAAGTCACAAAATTTAGTAAATGAATGTTTAGTCAAAAAATCCTGGAAAATCAATTTTTTTTAATTAGGAGGTCTTGAAAAAGTCCTTAAGTCTATCTTCATTGTTCATGAAAACATTGTTTTTATTGATGACCTACCATTGTGTTTATCCCAGTTTCATGAAAATGATCTTTAAAAAAATATAACTCATAAAATGGGAAATATGCTGACTTGGCAACACTGGTCAGTATCAGGTTTTCAATTTTGTACTTCCATCTGAAAGTGATATTATATGACTATTGTTGGAATGACATTTTTAGTATAAAATAAGCTCAAGACTCATTTGATGGAAATTTAAAATCATAAGATTGTTGGGATTAAGAATATTGAATGTCTTAGAAATTTCCTAATTTTGTCATTAGCATAAATAAGCATGGCCAGGTGGTTAGGGCGCTCGACACGCAATCTGTGGGTCGGAGGTTCGAATCCCAGTCACACCAAACATGCTCGCCCTTTCAGCCGTGAGGGCGTTATAATGTGACGGTCAATCCCACTATTCGTTGGTAAGAGAGTAGCCCAAGAGTTGTCGGTGGGTGGTGATGACTAGCTGCCTTCCCTCTAGTCTTACACTGCAAAATTAAAGACGGCTAGCGCAGATAGCCCTCGTGTAGCTTTGCACGAAATCCATAACAAGCAAGCATAAATAAGTAAAAAATCATTAACATTTCTAGCTTAAGTTCTTCAGCACATTTCCTAAAATGTGTTAATAGAAAGAGTGAGCAAGAAATGCATATCTAGATTATAGCAATTTAATAGAATGAATGTCATAAACCTATCCACCATGCAAGAATCACAAAAATATCCTTTAAGAACATAACTAGCACCCTCATCATTCAGTAATTTGGATTATCATACATCACAGTTATTTATGCAAACTTATTCTATAAATGAGGACCCACAATGGTAATAAGACATGTTCCAGAACATTATATATTAAGGTTTAGTTAGACCTATAGCAGTGCAATCCACTTCACGAATATAATATTTTTGTTAGAATATGAATAATACATGCTACATTGCTAAGCAGGTCTTGTTGAGGCTAACCGACCAGATTGGAGTGAAGAATTGTTTTTTCAGGATGTTCCTGTTCTTTTAAAATTGTATATGGTGTCAGTTTTATTTCTTTTTTGAGACAAGTTTTATATTTTGTCAATATCATAATTTTTAGTAGAAATTTCTGAAATTGTAAACTAGAAGGTATCTTTAAATGTTTTAGTTTTAACATAAATTTTTTACCTCACTTATAATAAGATGCAATGGACCTTCTTAAATACTCTCTCTCCTGTGTAATGGGTGATGACACATGTGGTAAATTGGCAAATATTTACTATTTTATAAACTAAACATCTTATCATTTTTTTCCTTGTTACACTTTGGAGATTGATTCATCATAATGTGTATGATGCATTAGACTTTGTGATGTAAAGTATTTTGTCATTTGTTAAAACTTTCTAATGGCTTAGTTGTTTATTTGAAAAATAGCGTAATATTTGATATACATAATAAAGTACAGATGAATTATCAAAAGACTATAAAAACAAAATGAATTTTCACTTATTTTACATTTTCTTATGTTGTACAGTTGGTCTATTTATGACCCTGCAGTTTGCTTTCTAATAATGGGTGGCATTGCTTACTTGGCACATTTAGAAAAAGAAATCCAAACATGACTGTTATTTTAGTAATTTTTTAAGGTGATTGTCTATTAACCACATGGTGTCTAGTTTATTCATATGAAAGATTGTAGATTCATATATATATATATATATATATATATATATATATATAGAATAACTAAATAAGTAGTGGTTACTAAACTTAAAACTTTTAAAATTTTTTACGTTTAGGTTAGTTACGTACCTACTTTAGTTGGTAGTACTGTATG
>NW_013665827.1:558200-560963 GCF_000517525.1 Limulus polyphemus | reverse complement strand
ATATATATATATATATATATATATATATGGAAATCAAAATAAGATGGTTCAACTAAAACTTAAAAATTTTTTACTTGGTGTTAGTCCCATTTACTGGTGACTGATGCTGACATCAGTAACAAAATTTGTATTAGCACCTACATTGTGATAGATTAGTTAGTGTTATGTTAGCTCATATTATTTAAAGCAGTAACTATTTAGATCACACTGCCTACCTGTTTTTAGATGTAAACACTTACATACACTATTCACGAAAATGTTTTATTACAGTTTGAAGAAAAAACACAAGAGACATTCAATATTGATGAAACTTGTTTAATACAAATATCACAAGTAAACAATGCCAAGCAACTTAAAAAATTATTTTACAAATAAAATTAATAAAAAATCCCAATATTTGACTGCACCAGTTCCCCATATTGCTGACAACATTTTGGATGACTTGCTGGGGCAGCACAGTCCACTTTTGGATGAGAGCAGCTTCGAGTTCCTTGATAGTTCTGTGAGTAGAGTGTCTGTCTCTAACTGCTTTCTCTAACAAGTCTAACACACGCTCTATTGGATTTACGTCCTGTGACTTAGCAGATCAGTTCAGTACCTCAGGTACTCATTCATCCTTAAAAAACTTTGATGCCTTGAGATTAGTACAGGGGTATCCTATCTGGTATCCTGGAGTAAGTTCCTGACAATTGAGTATGATACACACATTCCAATTGCTTGCTGAAGTTCATTCCTGAGGCCCCTAGTACTCCTGGTGTAGTTTCTAAGGGCTAAATTCTACAGATATTGATTGTATGCTGCACCTGTAGCCCTTCCTTGGCCCTGGTCTGGCCTTCTAGTATATTTTTCCTGTGGCCTGGTATCTGTGCTACAACCTACTGGTCATAGATTGTGATCCACACCATGATCTGTGCTATCCTGTCTGGGTGCAGCCCTCCTGAAGTAGCTTGACAGCCCTGCAAGCTTCAGTTTCAGTTAATTGATCTCTAACAACTTGCACGCTCTTTAGAAAAGTCAATACAAGCAAAAAAAAATCCATCAGCCTAACATTATATTAACAGCATCCTTACTAATCGATCAAACTAGCCTTTCTTTGCACAATTTGGGTCATTTTTCATAAAGGCCTATTATATATGAAATCATTGGTGCATAAATTTGCAAACCCTAGGTAGAATTAGTGTAATCTTCTACAATAAGCATGTCTATTACACAAGGAATCTTATAATTTATTTTTGGAAGAGTTAGTTCATATTCATGTTTGGAAAAATACTATTAGTGTTGGATGAGTTAATCTTACAAGTGTTTAATGTCTCAGTAGTTAAGGCTTAATTATGAATGTAAATATGTAATGTTTAGTAAACTAAAATATGTGATACATGAATTTTAGTAATATCTTTATTGCATGTTACTTATACACAGATGACTTAACCTTAAGCCTAACAAATATAACATGAGAAAATCTATTGATTGCATCTTTGTTTTGAGAAACAAGTAAGGTAACAAGAATTTCCCAAATGTTGTACCATATACATATCACTTAAAAAATATATTAATACCACCAAACCCTGTCCCAGCTACTGTAGTGTTGTTCAAGTTGACAATTAGTATTCATATTTAATAATGTATCTGTTTTTAAAGATTTTTTGAAATTTATGGACTTTCATAGCTTTTATAATTAAAGTTGTAGGCTTTTCATAAATAATTTCCCTTTCCTTGACAGCTGTCAGTATCCCATCTAGCTCAGTGCCAGGCCAATCTGTAGTACTTACTGCTGGCCAGGAAGTTCTGGTGTTAAAAACCCCCAAAGGGGTTTACCTCCGTCTTCCCGATGGACGTTTGGTGGCAGTAAGGCTTCCTCCAGATGTAGCTGAAAATTTTCGTCGTCAGGGTCAGTTTTTAAATGGACTTTTTGGTGATGGTGCAAACTCTGGTAATTATTCAGCAATTTGTCAATTTGAATATATATTGTTTTATATTAACAATTTGAGCAACTATAAGCTTATACTCTTTTAAGATATGATTGAATAAAATGTTGAAATACCTCTTGACAGCATTTTAATTTTGGAAATATTCTTTTAGGTATACAAAATAATGTGACGTTTGGATTGTACTGATATATATATATATTGATTTTACAGAGAAATATATACAAATATATAGCTACCATGAGTCCTATTTAAAATATTATTTTCATAATATTTTAACTGTCATTTTGCCCCACCCGTTAGGGTAGTAAAAAACAGTTTGTGTAAGCATTAAAATATAAGTTAATGAAATGACTGTTAGATGAGTCAACTTATTCTTGAACATAGATTCATAAAATAATTATTTTATACACATATTTAAGAACTTCATTCTTAATAATTTAATTGTAATTTTAGCTCTCCAACAATCTCATCCTGATGGTACAAAAAGGCAAAGCCAACATTCCTTTGGGGTATGTATTGCTGAGATGGAGATTTTCTCATTTTTTTATGTAATTTTTTATACATGCTTGTTTGTCTCATTTTTTAAAGTGTTTATAACCAGTAACTTTTGATATGACAATTTTAAGTGTTCATCGTGCCTTAGTGTCTTCTTAAACACTTGTATCTCATTATTCTGTTTTGAATAACATTCTCTTTCTCATCACACATTTAGCCCAGGTAAGCCAATTAATTATGAAAAACTGGAACTATATATATATATATATATATATATATATATATATATATATATATATATACTACTAGTACTCTCTCTACTTACTTACTACTATTATGT
>NW_013665827.1:542754-558179 GCF_000517525.1 Limulus polyphemus | reverse complement strand
ACGTACTACGTACGTAACGACTAATAATAATAAGAACGTAAGTATATATATATATATATATATATATATATATATATATATATATATATACCTGTAAGCTTTCTGCCACTTCTACAATAATCTGTGACATTGATTTTTTTTTTGGCTATAGGTTGGCTTGTAAGATGAAGTAATGAAATTTACACTTGGGTTTTATTTTTCATTGTTTTAACTAGGTAATTGAGGAAATGATGAAGAAAATTTGTAGCTTATCTTTTAATAATTTCCTTTTTTTTTCCTGTCTTTGTTTTATTATTCCAGATTGTTCAACCAACCCTGCAATGTGGAGGCACTGTACAGTTTTCAACAGCTCAGCTGAGGAATCCTCTACAATCATCTCCTCCAGAGGTTATTGATCTTAGTGATGATGATGATGATGATGGGGCAATGAAAAAAGAGAGAGATGTTGTCTCCAAAAAGGTTGCTCCAGTTTCAAATGATGCAAGCTCAAGTTGTTCTGAAGCTAGTTTAGAGGAAGACTACCTTAAAAAAACTTCCAGCTCAAGTAACTGGACTACTCTGACAGCTGTATCTCGTGGCAGCCCTACCTTCACAACATCCAAAAGTTTTCCAGGGGTTC
The DNA here is from genome assembly GCF_000517525.1 of Limulus polyphemus. Classification (NCBI taxonomy): domain Eukaryota; kingdom Metazoa; phylum Arthropoda; class Merostomata; order Xiphosura; family Limulidae; genus Limulus; species Limulus polyphemus. The sequence continues at coordinate 557,560 of NW_013665827.1, read as the reverse complement.
CACTTACTAAGTATGTGTCCTCTTTGTCAGACCAACCATACCCAGTCTCCACTTCTCCTAGCCTTCCAAACAAGAATGTCTTCCATCAGATGGTTTCCAGTGGATACTCTTCTCTGCCTAGAAATTCTAACAGTCAGCTTGATAGAGGAGGAATGAGTAACACTTTCCAGATATTTCCTGGGTCACAGAGTCACAAATTGTTAGGTGAAAGTCAAATTATTGAAAGAAAGAAGTCATCTCATACAGAACAAAATATCAATATTACGCCTGCTCATCCCAGTCTATCAAACAATTCAAATGTTGTTAATATTGGTGGCATTCCTGGTGTAGAACAGCCTAAGTTATTTCAAAAAAATGGAGTTCATAAGCAACTTCAACAGATTTCCTCAGGAAGTGCTCAAGACATTTTACGGAATCAGTATTCTAATCCCTCAGAACTTCCCCTATGTGGCCAGACTACTACTGTAGGACCAGTCTCTGGCAGTGGTTTTGATAGACCATATTTGTCGCAGTTCAATGCAGGTAGCCAAAACAGAACGACTGAAATCTCCTTACCAGCCTACACAAAAGGTAGACCGAAATGTTCAAGAAATTTGCCTAACACAGCAATTGATTCAGGAGAAAGCACTCACATTAGCCAGGATAATTTACATTCAAACCTGGAAAAAGAGTTTAGAGAATCACCTCTAGACCAAAATAATTACTTAGATCAAAATAATACAGGGAATTTTCAACTTCCTGGATATTTTACGCAGCAGTTGAACATGACAACACAAAGGTCATCTGGTCAAGGAGATATGCATTATCAGAATAATTACCATGGTGCACAACAGTGTGGTTTTAACACATATCCTCATGCTGTCCAGCAACTTAATTCTAATGTTGAAGTACCCAACAAGAATACGGGAGTACAGAATTTGTTCCAAAGACAAAAATTGGAAAAACTAGATTTGTTTTCCTCCTCTGTATTACAGACACAACCACAAAATACCCAAGAAAGCAACCAATTACTGAGCTCTTCTGGACAAGGAACATTAAACAGAATGCAGGAAAAACCTCAATCAGTTACCTTCCAAAGTATACAGTTAGATGATATCAATATGTCATTTGATGGCAATGAAATAACAAAAAACACAATGCCTGAACACAGTTTCTCTCCAGTTGTTGGTGCTGGAACCATGCAACATCTTGATCAGATGCTTCCCTCTTTTGATTGTAAAGATCAAGATCACTCAGTAACAGGAACCAGTCAAAACCATGTGGGAGAATCTTCACTTACGGTTGGGCAGAAGTACTTCTTATCCACTTCTCACCATCAGCCAGATGGTGGGAATACCAGTAGTAATAGTACATGTGTACCTGTTTCTTCAAGTTCAGCATATGAAAATTTATCTGCCTCATCACAGTTGATTGATTCAGATTTTTCAGACCTAGAAAATTTTGGCCACTGGGAAAGATCAGAAACCTTAAATGATATGGAAGCACTTGCAGAATCAAGCCAAAGGCAATACCAAACTTGAACCTTTAGAGTTATTTGAATTTGTTTGAGTGTATATGTGGACAGTGTCATTAAGTGTATACAAAACATAAAGTGATCAGTGTAGGTGTATATATGTTTTATACATTCAGGCATGTGTAATAGAATTATTAATTACTCCACTGATAAGAATGAACAGAAATATAAGGACATATGGTGGGTGTACTCAGTTACTATGTCAAGTAGAGTATGTTCATAAAATAATTATTTTAAACATACTTCATAAAAAATGATTTTAACAATGGAAATTTTCGTGAACCAAACCCGTGAACAATTTATGAGATAAAAAACAGTGCAAGTGCAAACTATCAATTATCCATTTTGTAATGTATATTCATCAAAACAGTTATGTAAACTGTCGTTATTTTAATTTAATATTAGTGTTTTGTATGTTTTTAAATGAGCTTAGATGAAATTTATCACAAAATTGAAAAGAGGAACATTTGCAACTGCAACTGTTGTTTTTATGTAGTAATTCAATAACTGTCATTTCAAGAAGGAAAGTAATCATTCTGAATATTCATCTTTGTTACTTTTTTAACTGTGTATTTATATAATTATGTATACCTACATCCCTGTTCACAAAGAACTAAATAAATCAATGTTCTTGTTTATGACTACTTTCATTTTTCCTTCTAGTATTTTGAGTTTAGAAAATAAATTGTGTTAATTTGGGGTAACAGAATAAACAAAAATTAATTTATGTTTTCCACAAGTGTGATGGGTAGTTATGAGTTTAATGTTTTTGGGTAATCCTGTCCATATCTTCTTTATTGATTTTAGTTTTTAAAATGGAGGTTTTGACCTCCAGTCACTAGTTTTTAAAATATTAAAAATGCTTGTACATGTTTATATGTACACAGAGAGAGATTTTTCAAGTTTGTTTTGCAAGTTATGTCGTCCATTGTTAAGCAAGTTCAATATTTTGGACAGTATGTGCTGTGTGTTCTCCACAAGAAGATTGTCAACTTCTTGCCATTATTTTATGGATCTTGTTTAAATGTGAAGAAATTAAACAATAGGGAAAATCCATATAAAAGAATAAAATGTTGCATATCAAGAATAATCACTGACAAATATTCAGCAGCTCTTTGTTTCATGTATAATGGGCATTCCTTATCCATTTAGGTTAAATACTGATGAATTAACAGTAATTGTTTCATAAAGTATTTGTGAGTGGCCAATTATTTTCTCATACAGCATCATAAGATGCATACATTATATATTTAAAATTTATTACATTGAGATGTATTTGTTTTTGTTTTTTCCTGTGATGAACAATCTTTAAATCTTCTTCACTAGTAAATATAAGAAAAAAAAAACATATTGGTTTTATTTCCAGAGTTGTTGTTAATTTTTAATGTTATGTTTTTCTTTTTTTGGGTGGTGGCCAGGTGTAGCCTGTTTGTTAGTTGCCACACTTTGAACTTTAGGATTCATGGTTTACATTCTGTTACTGCAAAATTGTGATTTTGCATTTTGGGGTCATGAATGCATTACAAGTCCAATGGATAAATCCCACTGTTTGATTAGACTAGCCCAAGAGTTGGTGGTGGATGCTATTGACTAGTTGCCTCCCCTCCTTTCTGTCAGTTCAAAATTAGAAATGATCAGCACAACTATCTGTGGTGTAGCTTTATGCAGATATCAAAAACAAACTTTTTTTTTTGTTTAAGAGTACTGGCTCTGGCATACATCTATTTTATGCAGGTTAGTTGAAAAAATTTAATGTCACAAAATGTCTTCTATACTATTGTAGATTTAAAAACTAGAAAGTGATAGTTTTATTCATATATTTTAGACATAGCCTACAGTTTGTGTGTATAAGTATATCATGCAGTGTAAATGTATATAGTTCTGTGTAGACAAAGTACTAACTTCAATCTTGTGTAAGTTTTTTTATGTAATTTACTGTTCAGCTGATTTATGAAAATTAAAATATATTCTTAAGAGTTGCATTTTCTTTTTCAGTTCCAACATTCTCACCTAAACCAAATAGAATAATGTGTCTGGGTCACAATAAGGTAGTAAGTATGCTGGATCACTACAAAGTAATTCAAAATCTAATGATCATAGAATCCAAAATTTTCTAAACCCTTAAAAGAGCTTATACTTTTGGGTCATTGTTTAGCCACATGACTATAGGTATTTTAAGTTAGCTAAGAACTCGCATGGGATGTCACGTTTTAAGAAAAGTGTGTGAAATTATTTACAGGGTGTCTCAGGGCTTTGTTACCATGTCATTATGAAATATGTAATACATGCTTTTTACCTTTTAAAAGTGTTATCCTTATTCTTGTTTTACACTAAAATATTGAAAAGGAAGGAAACTCGTAAAGACCTCCATGATATTGATTATGTAGCATAGATATTACTTACTGTGTGATCAGTCACCCATAAATACTGTAACATAGCCCACAGACACCACATAGAATGAAGATTTCAGCTAAATGTTTGTGTAAGTTCATTTTAATGTGTCATCTGTTTTGAATTATCTAAAACTCATTTAAGTAATTTATTTATAGAAAACTTTACTTTTGTTCACAGCAGTTTAGAAACTTGAGAATGAAAGCTACATCTATGTGAAGAAATATTTGATGTTTAGAATATTATTTCTAAATAAACAATATAAAATATTTCTTTGTACAACATTGATTTTGTGTATTCCCCCCCCCCCTCAAATATTCAGTTTTTAAACATCCTAGTTATAAACTTTTCACACACAAACTTTTTAATTTTTTAAGCTAGTGATTTTTGGACTCTATTTAACATAACAATATTAACCTTTTCACTGCGGCTGGTATGTATATTTCCCAGTGCACTGGGAGATACACGTCCCAGCGGCAGTGAATGGGTTATGGTTGAATATATTATCGGTTAAGGTATTAATAGAAAATTATTTATTATCTTTATCCTTGTCTGTGTTTATAAATGTGTTAAAATCTATTTAATAGTGTCTGAATCAGTGTGACAAAATTTGAATCAACTAAATATATTTTTTTTAACAGCATCAGAATTAATTAATTCAAGATATTTAATTTCTACATATTTGACATTGTGCTGAAGATTCTTTTAATGTAAGCACTTAACTGCAAAGTGTAGTACTTCAATTAGCAAAAATAATTGATTTTGGTGTACTTACTGTAGTAGATTGAAAACTTGAAAGGAAACCAGCATACTTATGAATCAGAATTGTCAAAAACCCTGGGACAGGTATGAAAGTAGGCAAATTAGATATTCTGTTGAATAAATTAGAAATTAATATGAAATCTTCTTTACCATTTGCATTTAATACTCATGCCATTAGTTAAAAATCAAGGGTTGTTGATATGCCCGTTGTTATGCAGTGCTGTTAGTTTATCATTTTGCAAATTAATGTAATAAGAATGTCAAACATATAGAATGCTCTTAAATTGTACTGAGTATGAAATTCTTTTGGAAGAACATCTATTATTGATAACTTAAGTAGGAAGCATGTAAGAGTGTGATTATCACATTTTTGGTTGATTGTCATATTTGACTTACGGATAATGCTTCACATATTTTGCAAAAAATATATTAACTTGCAAGCATTAATTATAGAAGGTGTTTTATTACAGTTTTTCACTTGACTGTTATATAGCTATAGATGTATGATGACTCTATGCTCATTCTGTACATTTTTATCTGGAAAATGCATGATTGTAATTGAACTATCAAGAAATTCAGTATTTGATGAATAGTTGTTTCTGTGAAACATAGTTTCATTAGCTCATATGTGGAATTGTATGTATGAGCTTCTGAACAGTTATGAAGTTTTTAATTAATAAATAATTCTTGAAATGTGTTTTAGGAAGAAAGCATGCATTTCTGCCTTTCTTTGTGTATATATCTATAATACACTTCTCTTTGGTTGTGTGCAAGTCAACCTTAAAAATGATATGGAGTTGTTTTATTTTTTGCATGATATTTGATTTTATGAAAGTATTAGGTAAATTTTAAGTACACAATTTTTTGTGTAACATTTGTTATAACTCATGGTGTTTGTGTAGTTTAATTTTTTTGAGTCCTAGGGACCCAACCATTTGTAAAAAATGGGGGTCCTCTTATAAACTAAAAATTCGGAATTTCTAATGTTCTCATTTATTACTTATTAATTGTAGTAGCATTTGGATGCTTTCTTCATTGTATTGGTTTGTCCATGATGGTTTAATTGCTCTTTTCCCACCATGAGGTATTGGGTAATACACTATTTTGAAGATAGCTGGAACTGCATCCAAGTCAAATTGCCGTATGGTGAATTCTGTAAAATGGAAGAGAATATTTCTGCCCACGGCACCACAGGAAAAAGCATAGATTCTGTAGTGTCAAAATGAAGTAAAATATCAGACAAAATATATCAATTTTACTGATAGAATATACAACAATGGACAGGATTAATAGGTAACTGATGGAAATTTTAGTTTACATTTCCAAGATGCATTACAAAGCAATTTTCTCCGTCCCTGGTGTCAGAATTTGTGCACTTATGCATAAAACACTATTACTAAGATCAAGAAGAGTTTGTAGTCATGTCTTTAGTGTTCAGTTTTCCCAATAATTCCTTGAAATTAATAGAACAGGCAGAAATCAAACTTTGAACATCTTATATAACTTCCTATTTGTTGGTGCAATATCACAAATCCCCCTCCTCCTCACTGTAAAGTGCTTGGCTTCAGTTACAATACACTTCTTGTACACACACATGTATATATATACGTGTACAGTTATTTGCTTCTAAGAAAATAGCAAGCAGGCAAGATGTTTCTAATGTTTCCCATTGAATAAATAGAGAGGTTAGAGTATTTGTTTAAATAAATGCAACTGTGCATATGCTTGGTGAACACTTAAGTATCAATTTGCTAAGCTCTCAAGATAGACAGACTTCAGTCTTCTCTCTCTCTCTGTCTTTTGATAATTATTTGTTTCACGCTAATTATGTTTAATCGGAAGTCTTTTAAAACAAAACTTGTATTTGTTATCAGTGGCTTAGTGATTAGTTTTGATTATTATAAAGAAAAAGTACAGAAATTGAAGGTATAGTGTATGATGCAAGATAATTTTGGTCCTTTTTTTATTTATTTGTGTGAATATTTTAAAAAAGCCTAACAAAAACAAGCCATCTTGTTAATTGTTTTCTGTACATCTTAGCTCATTCAAGCTCTGTTTTCATATGTGCCCCAGGGGGTCTGTCATAAAATTATTTCTGAAATATTGGCATTTGCTATTTGTAATGAAACATGCTGTAAACTTTTTTACAGCAAAATTAGTATTAGTTACTAACTGTAAAGGCAACCAACCAAAATTAAAACTTCAGCATTGTCCATCTCAGTTGTTGGTGGACCATGTCTTTGATTGGCCTAAAAATTCTGGGATTGGTCAGTAAGATCTGTCAATCTTTGGTACAGCTGAATTTTTCTAAAATCATGAGTTTGTAATTTTCTGTCAACATTAGTAGCCCAGATACATTCAGTTAGTGTAAAATATCACTTGTCTGTTTAGCTTTATCATTTTTATGATGTGTTTTTCTTGCTTTAGAGCAATTATTTTGATATTTGCTTTTTTATTTATTGAATTGTGTTTTTTTAATTTGGGTAATTTTATGTATTTTGATTATCTAATCTACTTGAAAATGTAAAATACCAAACCTAAAGAATCGAAAATGCAATTGTTTCATTATCATTGTAGTTTCACACTGAGTGTGTGTAAATGAATCAAATTTTGTATTAATTGTGGTTGGTAGGAACAAATGTGTTAGAATCCTTGTTCTTGTATTTAAAAAAGTGTAAGACCAATTGTCTCTGTAATTAAAAATAATACTTTTCTGAATAAAACTCTTATTTGGTTTTTGCTTTGTAATGATTACAACCATGTGAAAAAATTATCGTAAATGTTGTGATAAAAGATAGGTTTGAATTCAACCATAGATTATGGCTGTATTGTTGTTATTATTCAATGGGATCACAACTCTACAATGTTAAAAAATAACAAATATCGGTATAAAACAGTTGATGTGTGATGATAACATGGGGGAGGGGGATGTCAAGTTTTATTAAATACAAAATAAATAGCTTTTTTTTTTTTTTGCCGTCAAGATGTGTGTATTTATTCTTATTTTAATATGAGAAAAGCTGAAATTACATCAGGCATTCTTTGCACAACTTCATGGTGATCTGATGCTGTTTCAAATTATTATTAAACTCAACTGTAGGTTTCATCTGATTGGAGATACTTCTGGTTCAGGTTCAAGTTACATAGTATAACTACCCTGCCTTTCCAAAAAAAAAAAAAAACTTTCATGTCTGTGGGAGTCGTAATGTAGGGAGAATTTTAAAATCTCAGATGGGGTATGGTAAAGGTAGAGTTCTCCAGTGAGTGGTATCCCTCACCGAAAGTGTACATGCCCATGTGTAAATTGAAGTGAGTGTTACAAAAGTGGATCAGATATGTCAATGTTAATTAAGAAAATTATTGAAGAAATATGTTAACACCAAATAAATAATTTATATTAAAAGCATTAATGCCTCAGAATGTTATCTTTCTTTAAAGAAAAACCCGAAAATTTGAAGAACTTCTTATCATATAGCATATATATATATATATATTGCACCAATTTGGAAGTAAACTCTAATCTAGTATGGGCCCATTCCTAATGAATTTGCTTGTGAAAACTATGGTACACTGTTTCATGGAGCTTATAAAGGTTAGCAGCTACCACTGTTGTTGGTAATTTTGACCTTGACCGGTCCTGCTTGTATACCATATCACCTATTACAAAAAAAACAACAGCTAACTGGTTGGAGTTAAGATAACTAAAGGAGTGTGTGAACCTTCAAGGAGAAGTGATTATTCAATGCAGTATTATAGGATGGCATTTCAACCCACAATAGTCATATGCAAGTCCACTAAAAAATAAAAGATCATTGGATGTTCTAGAGTGAGATGTTGGCATGGTAGCCTTTAGGTTCTTTTAAACTTTGAGAGGTATTTTCAGACACTCGTGCATTACCAGTACATCCAGTACCTAAAACTTTAAGGAGAGCTCAGATCTGTAGTTCAACTCATTCATTCTGTACAAATATCTTCATTTTGCTGGATTTCATAGACAATTTACATCCTATAAAGTAACTTTCATATCTGGGACAAAGTAAGAGACAGAAAATTACAAGAAAAAGAAAGGAAAATATAGAAGAAAAACACAAAAAATTAAAAGATCTACAAAAAGAGACAAAAAATTAAAAGACTAAAGATGTAAGATATTTAAAAAAGAATTAATTATATTGAAAACAAGATTGAAGAAGCTATTGGGAAAGATTATAACAGCATAACTGAGGTAGTACAAAAAGACATCTATGAAGTGAAGAAAGACTAGTGACAAGGTTGAAGAAGTGCAAAACATCAGTGAAAAACCAAAGGATATAAATGAAGTGCAAAAAAGATCATAATAGCAAAATCAACAAGGTAGAAAAGAGCATCAGTGACAAGAGTCAAACACCTTTACTATGATATATGGAATAGGAGAACCTATTTGTTTTATATTTGTTACCACTACTGCTGTGCCATTTGTAGAAGTATATAGGAATCATGAAGTCTAAGTCAACTCTGAATGTAACCTTGAAAGAAGTGAAGGCGTACAGGTAGTACTTCCACATCAAATTAAAGAACTTGGCAAGCTGGGTTAAATAATATCACCCAATCTAGAAACCAATAGACTTTGGTAGAAAAGTACCATGAAAGACATACCAACTCAGTTCAAAATAATTTCTAAAGTGAATAGAGGGAATAGTGAACAACAAAATAGTCATCTTGCTTCTTATGAGGTCCAATATTGATAACATTAAACAACCTTTCAGCTGAAAGTCATAACTATCAAGCATTGATGGATCCTTAAAGAACAGGTTTGCAGTGACATATCAGAGGGAAGTTTCCAAAGAAAAGTTCAGAAGGAGAGGACAGAAGAAAAATAGTCATCTTGCTTCTTATGAGGACCAATATTGATAGCATTAAACAACCTTCCAGCTGAAAGTCATAACTATCAAGCATTGATGGATCCTTAAAGAACAGGTTTGGAGTGACATATCAGAGGGAAGTTTCCAAAGAAAAGTTCAGAAGGAGAGGACAGAAGAAAAATAGTCATCTTGCTTCTTATGAGGACCAATATTGATAACATTAAACAACCTTCCAGCTGAAAGTCATAACTATCAAGCATTGATGGATCCTTAAAGAACAGGTTTGCAGTGACATATCAGAGGGAAGTTTCCAAAGAAAAGTTCAGGAGGAGAGGACAGAAGAAAGATGAAACATTTGCTGAACTTGCAGAAGATGTTGAAAAGCTAATACAGATGCTATATATGAAATGATGGATTCATTGGCACATGACTACTACTTAGATGAGTATTTGCAAATTAGGCTATAAAATAGTAGATGTATATTTCAAATGAAGTTTTCCAGTTGGCGATAGAAATTGAATCAATTAATGTTGGAGATAAACAACTAAAAGCACCATTGAGAAATTGTGATACTCCCGGGTCAAGTAATATATGATGGAAATCTAGAAGAAATCAAAGGAATAATTAGACAGCTGTTTACTTGGAATTGAAGTAAGTGGAAAGACAATGAGTGTTTTAACTTACTTAAAATGACATATTGGCAGGAACTTCAAAGAAAATCCTGTAGGAATTAAAAACTCCAAGTAAAGAATATCAGAAAAAAATGTGTGTTATAAGTGTAGGAAAAATGGACCTTATAGCTGGGACTGTGAGAAATCAACAAATTATAAAAAACCAAGGAGATGATGCCCAGCCAGAACAAGGAAACAAAGAGCTAGCCTGACATCACAAACAGTAGTTAGTTGGACTTGTAGGATGAAGTTCAGCTAAGAATATTACATCCATCTCAATTGAGATAAATTTATTATTAAAAAGAAAAAACAATTGATACTGGTTCTATGGCTTAGAGTTGTTTGACCTAATTTGGTAATGAAAGGTGGGAAATTGCCTCCACAAATGAACAAGGAGATAAAGCAGAACAGTGAGAGGGCATAAATTTCCAGCAAGGGGAAATTTGAAAGTCACCCTTATTGTGAGAAACCTCTCTACACTAAGTATTATGTGGGTAATTGACATTGAGGAAGAGTGTTTATTCAGAATAAACTTCATGCAAAAATTTGGATGTGAGGTTACATTGCTTCAAGATGTTTCACAGTCTATGACCAGAAAATCCCTGTGTCCTTAACAACAATTAAATATAGAAGGTTGAATTTCCAGTGAAAAGTAGGAGGATAGTTATTTTTACCAAGAAGTAAAATTCTTATGCCACTCCAATGTGTCCTAGGGAATTATTGGTTGGAAAAATTCGTGGATGTGAAGATTATAAATTTTATCATTAGGGCCATGAAATCTAGATGGAATATATTGCAAAATGTGAAGTTGTACAAGAAGTAATTCCTCATTAAAAAATATCAGAAGTAGTCACCTTAGAGAAACATTTTAGGAAGTCATGTCAAATGTTTCCATGAAAGGAGTTTACCACATCTTTTACAGAAGTTGTGTGATCAAAGCTCTGGAGGCCTTACAGTGGTTTAAAAGATTGGATCTGAAGAGTAGATAGTGACGAGTGTAAGTAGAGATAAAACAGCCTTTATTGCAAAAACTTGTTTGTGACAATATATTGTGTTACCCTTTGGAATATGTAATGTACCTGCTAAATATTTCAAAAACTTATCTTCTTGAATGACAAAATTACAAACGAGAAGATCTGTGAATGCCTATAATGGACGAAGAAAAGTACTGAATCGGCTGAAGAAAGAGGACCTTTAGTTGAATCCCCAAAAGTATGAATTGTTCCATCAACATTTGAGTTTCTTGGGACACATACTCAATGGAGAAGTATTATCTACAGACTCGTTGAAGATTGTATCTGTTAGTAATTGCTCAACACTACAAAAAGCGAAGTAAGAGGATTTCTTAGACTGTTCTCTTATTATTGCCATTTTGTAAAATAATTTTTGGTATAGCTCGTGCTCGACATAAACATAGACAAAGATATACTAGAAGAAAGCTTGTTATTTTGGAAATGGAAATACACCAGATGACAGAAATTATTATTACAGTTGGTTCTTTTACAGTCATGGGCAATATCATCTCCACAGCCTTCTAACTGCTGAACACTTAAGTGCTAAGAAGAGAGTAAGAGAATCCTTCTGTTGAGTTGGGTACCGGAAATCTTTAGATAATTGGTGTAAGTCATGTGAACTATGCTGTGAGTGAAAAGATCCACGAGAAAACATCATGGATAACTACAGCATTATTGGTTTGAAGCAAACCCTTGAGAGAGTTGTTGTTGATGAGTTTTTCTACCACAAATAATAGTGTGAATGAATACATTATGGCAGTGATAAGTTATTTCACCAAATGGCCAGAAACATATGCTGTTCCTATCCAGGAAGCAGAAACTCTAGAAGAAAGCTTGTCAATTAATTTATTTCAAAATTTGGGATGTCTATCGAACTTCACTCAGATCAGGAATGGAACTTTGGATATGACTTTTTGTGTTGATACGTCAACTGCTTGGAATAAAAAAGACCAGAATATCAGTTCTTCATCCTGCTAGAGTTTTAAAGAGATACAACTGTACACTTTTAAGTCAGCTGCTTTTGTGGATGAACACTAGAAAACATTGGTTCAAGATCTTACCCATCAGTTGTAATATACGAAGCTGTAGATAACACACCAGTAACATTAATGTTTGGGAAAGAACTCAAAAATGACGTTTAACCTTCTGTATTCAAATCCTGAGGCTAAACATTCGGCAAAGTCATACACAGAGTATGCGGATATTAAGGAACACCATTAATGGCAAACTTAACATTACCAAATAAATATTTAAATTAGCTAGCGATGTAAATGCTGACAACACTGAATATCACTTTGGTGACAGGGGATGACTTTACAGTCCACACAGCTAGAGGGTATGAACTGTAAAGTTAAGTAGATGTTGAGAAAGACCATATACTGTAGCTAAATAGTCAATGATATGTCAGAAGGACAGGTGATCCAAGCTAACTGTGAGGTATTGTGATCGTTTGTGGAAGTATGCCAATGTCAACTGGTTAGCTTAAGAGATTATTTTGTCAGCAGTAAGTCAATCTGTCGAAGAGCCCAAGGTTCTTGTCAAATACATTTCCAGAGTATAACAAAGCAAGGGACCACCAGTGGATTCCCTTGATCATCTTCCAGGAGAGGATGCACCCAGTGATAAGACAGCAAATGACGATAAATGAGAAGATGTCACTATATATTTGTATCATAAGACACAGGAAAGAAAATCACCAAAGAGTTTGAAGACAACAAATAAGATAATGAAGAAGTTTTTGCATTCTAAATAATTTTGGTTGGAACATATTAGGTAAATGTAAATAATAACTTTATTATTAATTATAGATTTGTGTATTAGGAATATTCAAGGGACTTTCCAACCCACAGCTTTTGTGAAGAAACATTGTAAAAGTAAAAAACACCAGTTAGTTAATCATTCAGTTAATTTGTTAGTCAGTTAGTTAGTGAATCTGTTACTGTGTTACTGACTGAGTGTGTTAGCCAACCAGTTCTTCCAAGTTTGTGCTACTGATATGAAATGAAATATAACAGGGGTTTGTTTCGTGTTTTTTTGTGAATTAGGCATATCACTCAGGGAGCTTGTAGAACTTGTGGCAGAATAAATAAACTATTTTCGTTAAGAGGGATGATCTTTACATTGTTTTTAGAAATCTTCACAGCAATATATTTGTATGGACCACATGTTATATCTGTATAAACTTGCCAATTGAGTTAACAAAACAAACACTTGATGACAACCCAAATTCAAAGGTTCAAAGCATGTGTAATGTGAAGTCTTGAATAAAAATTTTATTGTGGTATGAAAAACAGTTATTTTAAATAGCTTAACCAAGTGATGTTCACTGTGCAATGCATACACTACATTGTGTTATTTCAACTTGAATATCATCAATTAAAACAGTTATTAGTTGAAGCAATCAATGATTGAAAAGATGTAGCATTCCTTTCATTATGAGCTATTGGGTAGTAATGTGTGGAGTGTTGCAACTACTACTCGATTAGCACAACTGGGATGTCTGGTGCTAGTAGATATAATGCCTATTACATTGGCAGTCTGTTCGAGTGAAGGTGTTATTTTATTTTGATTATTGTTGCTGAGGCTGGAAAGTTTCCCATATGCAGTAGTTGAGATGTTTTTATTCGAATGTATATTGATGTATAGTATAGTAACAGCATGAATAAATTAATCCTATCTTATGAGAATTTAAGTTGAAAAATTCTAGTTCAGTTATACTTGGTCTGTGATTATCTATTTCATGAGAAATTAACACAAAAATGCTCGATTTTGATGGCTTGTAGGTGGCAATTGAACACATATTTATATATACTATAGTGACAGTATGAATAATTAATTCTGTTTTACGAGGTTTTAAGTTGAAAAATTATAGTTCAGTCTTGCATGGTCTGTGATTTTTTTCGTGAGAGACTGAACATAAAAACGCTTGATTTTGACGGCTTGCAGTAGCAGCACTTAACTCAGCCAAGCTACGGTCAGTAAGTAACCTAAGATATTACAGTGTTAGTTGAGTGAGAAGTCGAAAGGCATCTATTTAAAAGCTGTTAATGATGCAGTAATTTGTAATGTAGATAAAGGTATATAGCAATACACAGGGTCTAAAGAAATAAATGTATGTGGTCTCACATGGGTGTGTAGACATTAGATTATGTCATTCATGAATGTTCTATAACATAATTGAATTAATTACATGAGAAACACAATTAAGAAGCTTTTTGAGAATGGAACTATAGAATTGGGTCCTGATGTTAAGACTCTGTAATATAAAATTAACTGTGGTTAGTGGCCTGTGAGGTATTATTTGATAATGCGTGTTATATTCATTAATACTTAAGAGAGAATGTTTCAATTTTAACATTGAAACATTCGGAAGGAAGTGAATGCCCATAGAAAGATAAAAATAATGGTGAAACTCACGCTACTTTTTTTATATAATTTAGTAGTGTAACACCATGTCAGAGAGAAAACACAGTTTTACCTGTGGTTTTCAGTAAGAATAATGAGAGATATTTCAGTTGGTTAGAATCATAGTATTTGAGCTGGTGAATTTATAACAAATAGAGACTCGGTGTACCTAGTGTTGTATTTGGTTGTGATCAAATATACACCTGGAAAAAA
>NW_013665827.1:529382-541754 GCF_000517525.1 Limulus polyphemus | reverse complement strand
CCTGATTTAAATGTCACACCTGAACGCTCACTATCCTTTTAATTATGTTTGAAATTATGAACATTGCTCAACATCATGAAAATTAAACCTTATTTTCAATAAGCAATCCTGAAAAATATTTGGGGGTGCTTAACTTTTTTCCAGGTGTATATTTTCATCCATACAGATTGAAATATTTTGAGAAGCAAACAGTTTTTTTAATATTTCCATAAATGATATTTCATTAAAATAAACAGTCATGATGCATGAAAATGCATGTAAGAGTACTAGTGGAATGCAAAAAGTGTCACCTCAAGGTGAAACTTTGAAATTTTTCACCATTGCTAGTGATATACTTGTAACTGAGAGAGGGTTCCTAAGGAAAGACAGTTTTACCTGATTTGGGTCAATGTACTATTTAGAACCCAATTTTCCAAGAAGATGCTACTCTTTGCTACTGGAATAGCAATAGTAACAACACAGTAAGTTTAGTATTAGTCAAGCACGGACACAATGGTTACTCAACCTCTAAACGTATTAATGGCTGTAACCACCTAGTTATTAACCTCAGGCACCTAAACACCATGCAGACATTTTGATCATTTAGCTTTCACCCTAACATTTTCAACGTGGACCATTTGTTAAGTTCAGGGCTATATAAGCTATCTTGTTTTCAACTAGCTAGAGCCTATTTTCTCAATCTTGTGTGCGTTGAATTTCTAAGAGTCAAGCTATGGATAACCTATTTAATGATCAAGAATTCCTGTTTGACAAAGAGCTGTACTAAATTATACAGGATGCATGAAGCCAGCCTGACTTTCAACATGTAAGAGGCTATTGATGAAGATGTATTGCTGGCCAACACGTTAGACATTCAGGACCTTGTCCAGTCAGTTTTTAGGTTTGCACTCCTGTCTCTGGGTGCCGGGGAACTAGAGCAGTCCAATACTACTGCACCCAGCCTTTGCTGGACAGCATAGTTGGGCCACTTATGGATCAGCCAATCCCAACCCTCACTCAAGTCATCGGTGACTCAACATCAGCAAAACCACTGCTACCACCAGCTACCCCAAAAACTAAGAATGAGGAGCAACCAACGTTGGGACAAGGGAAACTCCATGTTTGATGCCCCACCAAAAGATACCTAATAATATGACCCATCCACCAACAGACTTGCACTCATCTCCAGTTGGACCACTACATCCCCAAAACTAAAAAACCTTCCCAGAATCAAAGTATCCTCAAGAAATGACCAAATACTGGGAAGGTAAGAAGAAAACATCCATTTGCAAATCACCATGAAAATGACCTCCATTTCTAGCAGTTAGAGAAAATATAACCACCTCCCGTGACTTGATGCAAGACTGAAAGACTACATTGTGGACCAAAGCACCACAAATGGCCAAAACCACCAGGGCAGTGAATGAATGGGCTTTCACCTTCATGACAGAATTCAGAATACAGGAAGAGCACAGGACCTTTATTACAACAAGGTGTGTAATATAGAGGGAGGAGCAAAACCTTGTCAAAGAGGCCAAGAAACCAATCTGAGCAATAGTTGAGGTTTGATATGCCAATGACAACACCGAACACTATCACTATAGTCCTGACAATTATACATATACTGACTCTAAAGTGGCATTGCCAAGAGATGACCTCAAAATGGACTGAGGCTTGGGTCCTATATAATTGGGAAGAGAAAAATTTCTTGTGGCAGCCAAGCAAAAATTATGACAACTAAAGAGAACATTTTGTCTGGACTGAAGTAAAGTTGAGGAGGAGTTGAATCTCGTCCTGGCTCCTGAGGTTAAGTGTATATTTTGTAAATATTAATTTTATGAGTTTTTATTTCAGAGTTGTGTTTATGTAGCTCTGAAATTTTCATTCATTTTTATTTTGTTTAATTATCTATGTTAGAGGATTTAGCTTATTTTTGATTGTACAGTATTATGCAAAAGTGTTAAGACAAAGTCAAAAATTTATTTCAGGCTACTTTCAAAAAACAATGGAAGGTAAATCACAGATGAAACTTCAAAATTTTATTAATCTTCATATTTAGTACAACAGAAACTCAGAAACAGTCAATTATTTTTGTCCCCTTTTGCTTTAATAACTGCAGACTAGTCTTTCATGCATTGTTGCAACATATTTAATCAAAGTGTCTTTTGGGATTTTACACCAAATGTCTCTAATACTGCCCCCATAAAGTTTCTTTGAAATTAAATTTTGATTTGTCAAGTTTTTGATCTATCAAATCCCAGATCTGCTCAATTGGGTCTCTGTAGGGGTCATTGCTTCTCTCTTAGCTAAGTAATTTCTGCATATGTTGGATGAGTGTTTGGGTCATTATCTTCTTGATAGTAGAAACCTTTACCAATAATACGCAAACCATGATGGATAAATATCTGATGGTACTTGCGCTGGTCCATTATATCATCTATTTTGCAAATATCTTCTGTCCCCTCAGCATAAAGACACCCCCACCCCAAACCTTCACACTACCTCCTACATGCTTCATGGTAGGTGCTATGCATTGAGGTAAGTATCTTTCACCTTTCTTTTGCCGTACATACAACCTATGCTTTGAACCAAACATTTCCAACTTGGACTCAACCATCCATAACACCTTTTTCCAAACATCAGCAGTACTTTTTACAAAATTTCGGTTTCTTGACAATATTTGGAGATCAAAGTAAAGGTTTTTAAACTGCTACACGACCAAATATTCCATTCTCGTTGAGTTTTCCTGATACTGTGATCTGGACACTTTTCTATCATTTGGTGGTCTTTTATCTCATCTTTGAGATCAGTGTCAGTTTTCCTTCTGTCCCGAAGGTTACATAAACGAAGATACTTAACATCCGTATCATTTAATTTAGGTGTTCTGCCTCTTCCTTTCCTATTTTCAAACTTACCCGTCTCGGTTTCACGATCTAGGGTGTACTTGACAGTGTTTGGGGAGCAATTTGTCGGAGAGTCCAACCAGCATAACGTAAAGCTTTTATGTGAACTCTCTGTTCTACTGACAATTATCTACGCTTTTTGAGCCATGGCATGATAACAAAACTTAATATATTATGTTAAACACTGTTTTTACCAAGGTTTATTTGTGGAGTACTATTAAATTGATTTATTCTAGCATATACGGGTACCATAACAGTTATTTCAGACTCTGAATTTGATCAGTATGTTCATTCAAGCAGGACCCTTATGACATGCCCTTGGTACAAGTATATGGGAATTCTAAAGAATGATATATTCTATACTAGTTAAGAAGGACTGGATTAGAAGCTATTTCAGCTATAACAGTCTCTCCCTTCCTTATCTCAGAATTTCCACACCCATTAAACATTAATGACAGAATTAGATAATTAATTACAGGTTATTATGTGCAGTAATAAGGTTCTTAGGGGATTGCAAGATGCCATAATATCAATACAAACACAAAAATTCTAGAAACTAGTTAGGATAAAATATAATTAAACTAGATTTAAAACTATAAATAAAATTTGGTAACAGCTTATTTTGCATCGTCTTTGGGTGTGATGGGTGGTTCGCCATAGTCTTCTAATGAACACAATAGACAGGTAATTCACAAGACTCGCGTCTCGATTAACAAATCAAGATTGCAAACTCGAAGTTAACTCAACTTATGATAGGTCTATGGGTATTGCTATCTACCAAAGAGATTGAGCCCCAATAAGCAGCTAATATTCAAAATAATTAACATGTAATTGTAATGTAATATACTACAGTTTATGTACAATCTTAAAATAGATTTAGGTCACTATGAAATACATCCAGGAAAAGTCATCTGGATAGTTATTCACTAACTTCAATGAAAAGAATGGGTCCACCATGTTTTTCAGCTAATGTAGAGTACATTTTATAGTAACTCTATGTTCTTCCTTCATTAAAAAAGAGCATATCCTCTTAAGTATTCAACTTTGAGTCCAAACCTGAAATATATACTTTCCTGCTTTAAGAATGCAGAGCAAACTGTGTTTTTACCTCAGTGCAGTTCAAACCAATCATTGCAGCATCCAAAAAACAATCTTTGTCTCAATATTTTATGCCACAATTATTTACTTGCTTGAATAAAGTGTATTCTTGTGTGTATCACATTCTTTTATGTAATGCATACACAGGCTGGTTTAATATGTACTAGAAGACAGGTGCAAACTCCAAACAAGCTTCTGTTTCCACTTCATATATCAAACAAAATATAATACATAGTAAATGACATCGTCATTCATTGGCTCTCTGGTTTCTATAGCAACTCCCTAGCATCACTTACTCCGTGTGCTTTTTAAGAGTATAATAAAATGAAACCTGCAGATGCCACCTACTGAGTGAGGAGTATCCCAAATGAAAAGATGTAATCACAGATGGAAACAAGCAAAAATAGACTTTTGTTGTGCCATATTCATTCATCCATATCACGTATTGTGTCGTCAATGACAGTTATATGTGGTAGGCATACAAGGGATGATAGTAAAATTACTTCACTCTCAAAATACAGTCCGAAATTCTATGTTTATATCACCAGTTCTAAAGAAAAATCTATCAAAAAGTTACACATTTCGCTTGATTTACTTTGTTATGCTATGTTAGAGTTCTGACTACTGCAGACTACATTTCAGGAAGACTGCAATATATCAATCATACCATCAGGCTCGCTTATGAAATGCAGCAAAATACAAAGTTGCATCAACGTATGTGCAAAGTTATGAGTTCCTTTAAGAAGATTCTACAAGCAAATAGCTACCAAAATTCGTCACAAACTTAACCTGAGATCTCATAAAGCAAGGAGTACTAATTCCTTTCAGCATATTTGTCATAATCGCCATTTATGCTTTATTGTTCAATCAACATTAACTTTCTCTAGGATTTCCATCTAACAATCTCAGTTGCCCTAGTTTTGTAACCAGCGAGTTATCCATGGCCTGTTCTATAGAAATTTTATGAATTATCTATATAGATCATGCGGTTATCGCATGTCTCTCTACTAAATATCGTTTGATAGCTCAAAAAGTGAGTGTCGCAGCACTCTCTCAATTATAGATTTTTCAACCAAGCAACTAATTATTTTCCTAACTAATTATAAATTGCATTTTCTTCAATAAAACATCAGTGAAAAAAAAATTAAATAATCTATGAACGACATAGAAGTGCTAGACTAATCTATTCTTTGTTTCTTTAGTCCCTGCAAACTGTCCCAACTGTAAAATAATCAAGTGGCTATTAGTCATTGATTTTTCAATCAACTGACCATCGTAACTATTGATCAAGCAGTCAGTCCAAGCCATATGGTAACAATGACGTCGTCAGTGTTTCAACTTATTATCAGGGCACTCTGACTGCTCCTTCTGGAATTTTCACATCTGACTTACAAACAGACAAATATTCCCTGCCAGTATATTTTCCTTATCAGCTGTGATTAAATTATATGACACAATGCTCTCGTCATCAGAGTCAATCCTTTCATTCACCTCTGATTCCTAAAGTAACAAACTCTCAAAAGGCTCATCAGTGATGTAAGGTTTACACTTGTTGATGTTTTCAGTGTATATATCTATACTTCTCGACAGCTGTATATCTTTCCATATTGACATCCTTTTTTGAGCATGTCACGAGGTTTTACTGAGTTACATTCAAATTTTAAATTAAACTACTTTATAATCATATTATACGAATAAACTTTGAATCAAAACGCAGCTAATAATCCAACTTGTAACATTATATAAATTTTAATTTTATAGGATAATATTTCAAAAAAATATCAATTCCCCTAGTATGAAAATTGTGACATTTACTCTCTAGATCTTCCCTCTCCTCTATTTTATTTATCATCACTCCGAGAAGTGTGAAATTTAACGTGCTTACTCATTATGATACTGCATTATTCAGACAAAGCTCAATTTCTATAGCCTTCAATCTTATTTGGGTACAGAGCCATAAACATGAAAACCAAACCCATCTTTCCGCGCCCACCTGTAACATCCTCACTTTCACAAATTGCCAATAGTTCTCTTTGACGTTTAATACTAAATGATTTATAACCAATAGAAATCCAAAGTTTTAATCTATCAAATGGAGTATTATATTACATTGTTTTTTATAGAGAATTTATTTTGCTTCCAGTTCAAACATTATTGTCACAGTAAACACATCGACGGCCCCCCAGTGGCACAGCGGTATGTCTGTGGACTTACAGCGCTAGAAACCGGGTTTCGATACTCATGGTGGGCAGAGCACAGATAGCCCATTGTGTAACTTTGTGCTTAACTTCAAACAAACAAACAAAACACATCGGCGAATTTAACTGAACTTTTAACAGTTCTTATCACACAGTTAGAAAGCCAGGAAAATTATGATAGTTCTAGGACATTGTCTGCTTTTTATGTGATATTTTTCTGTGTTCTGAAGTGTATTACTTAATTAAATAACGGTTATTTAATGTAGTAGTACCATTACTATAAAAAAGTAGGGTTAAGTTTCATGGACAGTCGACAACAGAGAAAAAAAGAAGACCCAGGGAAATGATATATTTCTCTATTTTCCATAAAAAAAAACTCAGATGTAAAAATTAGAAACTTAGTAGGTTAGATAAAGAAAATAAATAATAATGATAAAACTTTTTCACGAGGTACGTTAGCAAGTAGCCCATGCGTTACGTGATTTGATAGGGTAACGTGAACTAAACATTTATCAAGTGATTTACAACTTGTCTAGCGGAATTATTAGTTAGACACTGTTCAAAAGATAATAAAACAATAAAATTCAAATATGAACAAATGTATAATGTTACGACTTTTAAAATATTTAAAATATACAAAAATAGTCTCACACGACAGTTTGAAGTCATTCTAGAAAGAAAAAGTGTAATTTATATTTATTTCGTATTTTATGATGGTTATGAGGTTGGTCAAATTGATATAGTAAGTAAAGTGAAAATAACTGAAACTAGCAGTAACACTAGGTTCACATCTATTTCCAATGACCATAGGCAAATATGTAGCTGCTAACACGTCTGAATTTGAGAATGGTGCAAGTAATCTAGACCCAGTGCAGTGAAAGCAACTCAGTGACTTGTTGGTCGAATATGCCAATGTATTTGTGGGACTAGATGACCAATTATGTCAAACAATGGTGATTCAACACAATATAGATACAGGAGATGCATGTTTAATAAAGCAACTGTAGATGTTGAAGGATGGAACCATACAATCTTCAGAGAGTTCTTGTTCATCTCCAGTAGTGATTGTCAGGAAGAGGAAAAGCACACTAAGGTTCTGTGATGATTTTAGATAGGTGAGTGTTGTTGGTAACTCGCGTTGATACCTTCCCTTTGCTTGTGACATTTGAATATCTGGTTATGTTAGAAAGTTTACATTGGTTGAACACTTTGGCTCTGGCAAGTAGAATTGGATGATGAGAAAAAGCATAAGACTGCTTTTATCATGAGAAATGAATTGTATGAATTGCATGTCATACCATTTAATATGCCCACCATTTTCGAGAGGCTACTGGAGCTTACACTGAAGAGACTGTAATGCACATTTAAGTTTGTGGCTGAGAATCTGAAAATCGTACTACAACAGATAAATAAAGCAGGATTGAAAGTGAAATGGGAGAGTAGAATTTTTCAGTCACATCATAGAGAGTGATAGAGTCTCTATGGGCCTAGCCTAGATAGCCACAGTGAGAAATTGGCCTTAAACTGTGACAAAGTGAGAAGTCCACAGTTTTCTCGGCTTTGTATGGTATTACCAATAGTTTGTGGCCAACTCCTCTAAGATAAAAGCCTCATTGTCTGCTCTCACTAAAGTGAGTCACACATTGGATGGAGTGCGGAAAGTGATCAAGCATTTTGATTTCTAAAGTGTGTTTTAGTGGATCCTCTAGTACTAGCCTATCAACAACAAAATAGTGAGTTACTATTAGACACCAATATCAGAAACAATGGATCTGATACAGTGTTATTACAATTGCAGGATGAAGAAGGGTTCCTGAACACAAGTACTGTATGGCTAAGAAAGAACTGTTTGCAGTTTCAGTCTTCACGAAACATTATCACCTCTACTTATATGGTAAGAGGTTCACCATCCAAGTGGACCGTGCTTTAATGAAGTAACCAATTAACTTAAGAAATATAGAAGGGACGATAGCATTGTTTGATAACAAGGTTGGAAAAATATGACTTTATCATAGTGCATCACTCGTGCATGCAACATAGAAATTCAGATGTACTACCCTGCCACAGGTGAGACCCTGTTTGTTTGTGGAATGTCATGATCCTGGACATCACGTGGGAGTTGAAACAATGGCTATTTACGCCATAAAAAAAGTCAAACCATGAAGTAGGAGATCCCACTAGTGAACGGATGTCATGATTAACATTTTGGCGGCTCTAGGAAGAGAAATTGAAAGTCCATGCCTATCATGAGTGCTTCTTGCTGTGCAGCAAGGTAAAATAATCTATTTTACTCGGACTGCGCAGCAACTACTTGTCCTCAGATCTCTATGGCAAGAGTCTAGAGAGTACCAAGGTATTACTCATACTTATGCTAGCATTTGACGCTTCCCAAAGAAATAACCACCTAAGAAGTTTAAACTTCAACAAAGATTTGTTGGGTTTCCTCTGAAAATAATTTTGCTGATAGACTTCCAGGAATGGAAGTCGTTGGTACATAGCCATTGCAACCAGCTAATTCACAAAGTTGGCCAAGGCTTAGCCATTGGTTGATACATTGGCACAGTCTGTTGTTGATGTGTTGGTGGAGCACTGGATAAAGTGATCTAGAGCACCAGACAAAACTGATACAGATCTGGGAGTCATTTCAACAGCCATCTGTTCTCTGGGTTCTGTAAAGTGCTAAATGTGGTGAAGATACACACTTTACCTTATCATGCCCAGTCTGGCAGTTTAGCAAAACATATAGCACATACTACGAAATAGATGCTTTTGAAGCTTGTTAATCCCAGCTGAACCAATTAGAATGAGCACTTACCATACATGATGATGACATACAAAGCAATGGAGCAGAGATCTACAGGCTATTTGTCAAACACGCTTCTGTTCAGGCTGGAAATACTACTCCATGTGGGCGTGATCTGTGGTCTCCTCCACAATAAGACATCCCATAATGTCCACAGAGGAATACTTGGAATGGTAAAGGTCTACAATGGTCAATGCACATGAGTTTGCCCAACAACAAGGCTGCTCAAAGACAGAAGTACTATGGCAAGACACTGAAAGAATGGATGTTTTAATGTGGAGATTGAATCTGATTATAGGACGTGTCTGAAGCACAACATTTTTTTTATCCATTTGGATTTGTCCATACTTCATTCTCTGACAGATTGGTTCATTGCCATGCAAGTTACAGTGGACATGAGGTGTACAAAAGCATGTTAAATGCATCAATAAGATGTGTCCATATATCACAACAAACCTCTCATACACTGGCTTGAACAGGAATCTGAAGTTGAGGCTGATGAATCAGGGGAGGCGAGAATACTGTTTCATGTCATGCTGACTCCCCTGATGAGGGAAAAGGAGCTGAGAACAGTTATCTGGCTGTTCATGATGAGTCAGATGAGGAATTACTGGAGTTAGAAGTGAAAGACAACTCCAGCAGTCGGTCTGGAAGCCAACATTGACTTCTCAATCAATATAGGTGAGATTGGTTGGCGATTATCACTTGTTAGAGAAGTCACTGATTGACAGGCTTCTTAACTGAAAGGAAGTAGTGTTCCTTGCTTTATGAGCTATTAGATGTTGTTGTAAACTACAATGTATTTAATAATCACAGTTAATTTGGTTTGTTGATTATAAAATTAATTGGAGCAAAAGGGTTTAGTTTCTTTTGGTTTTCCAGTTATCGAGCAGATCTTTACTAAATGAGATATTTCTCAGCTAGTGCATGCTAGTCGCTTGATTTACTTCAGAAATGTGGACGGTATTGTGATTAAAAAATCGGTGACTGAAAAGGCAATATGACCCTTAATTTCTGAGCCACTGAGTAAATTTTCGGAAGTGAAACATCACCCAACACTTCAAGAAAATCACTACCATGATGTATCTGAATGGTGAGAACACTACAGAGCATGCCACCCTGTACTTGCTAGATTCCCACCAATGTGTATGGGAAGCATGCCAATTCTAGGAGCAGTGAGGGAGTTATGTTTCTTCAGAGTGCATATTGAGATACAGTAGTGTATACATTTTTTTCCTTTTAATTCAAAGTGTGTATATTTTCTTTTTTTTAATTTAAAGTGTATATATATTATTTTATTTTAAACTAAAGTGTATATGTGTCCTTTCCTTTTGATTTAAAGTGTATATATATTCTTTCCATTTAAATTAAAGTGTATATATGTTCTTTCCTTTTGATTTAAAGTGTATATATATTCTTTCCTTTTAAATTCAAGTGTATATATATTCTTTCATTTTGATTTAAAGTGTATACATTTTTTCCTTTTAATTCAAAGTGTGTATATTTTCTTTCTTTTTAATTTAAAGTGTATATATATCATTTTCTTTTAAACTAAAGTGTATATATATTCTTTCCTTTTAATTTAAAGTGTATATATATATTCTTTCATTTTGATTTAAAGTGTATATATATATATATTCTTTCCTTTTAAACTAAAGTGTGTATATATGTTCTTTCCTTTTGATTTAAAGTGTATACCTTGCATGTTTCTTTTCATTAAAAATTTGCGTTTGATGTTTTTTCTTGTGATAA
This sequence comes from Limulus polyphemus, assembly GCF_000517525.1. Taxonomy (NCBI): domain Eukaryota; kingdom Metazoa; phylum Arthropoda; class Merostomata; order Xiphosura; family Limulidae; genus Limulus; species Limulus polyphemus. The sequence continues at coordinate 531,021 of NW_013665827.1, read as the reverse complement.
AGGTTATCTTGCTTACTATTAACTAGTTTAAAAGTTACATGTCACATAATTTCTTCCATTGTTTAAAAGAAGATTTAAGGGTTTCGTATCTTAACCTTTTCTAAGCTTATTAGTTTAAAATGGCTTCATTTTACCATTTTAAAACATATTATGTTAGACTGCCCCTTTCTAAAGGGGATGGGAATTATTTGTTTAAGGGTATATTTCTGTATCTTCGTGTAATTCAGATTTGTATTTAAAATAGTAATCTTTGAAAAGACATTTTAAACTTTTTTAACTGTAAAATTTAGGTGTGAATTCCTTGTAAGAGTTTGGTTATCACGTTTCATTGGCAAAGTTACGGAAATGTGTATTTTATTATGTTAAAAAGTTTTCATTTTATTGTTAATTCTGTGTGTAGTTTATTAAACCATCCCTCCTAAAGGGGTAAGTAATCTGTGTTGAAGCTGCTTTTTTTATGTCTATGTGTTTTTCTTATTAAAAGGTATTTTGTATACATATGTGTGTGTGTGCTTGCATTAATCATTAAAGGGTAGTATTTTTTCTTTTGTGTTTATATATTTGTGTGTACATTATTTCACTATTAAAGGCCTTTTATTTTCCATTAAAGTATCATCAATGGTTTTCTTCTATTTTCATTATATGTATTATATGGTATTGTAAATTTGCTTTTGTTTGTTGAATTTCGCTCAAAGCTACTTTAAGGATATCTATGTTAACCATCTCTAATTTGGAAATGATAGACTAGAAAAAAAGCAACTATTCAACACCTCTTGGGCTACTCCTTGCCAATGAATTGTGGGATTGACTATCACATTATAACACCCACAAAAATGAAACGGCGAACATGTTCGGTGACAGGATTTAAACTCGCAACTCACAGATTGTGAGTCGAGTGCCCTAACCATTGATTGTCAGTAAATTGTTTTATTTTAGTTTTCTTTCGTTGTAGTATATTATGTTACATTTTAAAATATAGTCAAAGGGCTATTTTGGTATTTTATTTGAGCGGTAATTCTTTGTTTAAATTTTATGTTGTCCATGTGGCATATAACAGTTCATAGGAACAAAGGAAATTTGGCTTACTTCTTGGTCATGTCGTAAGATTAAAGTTAATTGGTTTTAAATTTTTAATTGCTGGATTTAGGAAAGTCTGAAATAGGGAAGGGAGAAAAAGTGTAGTGTGCAGGGATACTATATTTTTTCTACCTTTTATTAATATAGAAATTTTAAAACATTTGGTTTAGTCTGATTCTGTGTATATTTCTCATAAACAAGTGGTTTTCGCTCTAGTTAGCTTTGTTACTTTGTAGTTTTCTAGCAAATGGTATTGTGGTATCCTCAGACTGATTTAACTCTTAAGCGATTGCATATGTCTGCTAACTAACTGAAGTTTTATTCCACATATCATATACCGAGTATTTTTACTCAGATTTTTACTTAACTGAACAATTTTATACATCTTTTCACAATGTGTCGTATTAAACAATGTTCTTCTCTGGTGGTAACAGGTATTACTACTCACTTTAGAACAGCAAGGGAACATCGGTAATTTGAAACATGCGTTACGTATCTGCTCGTTTGTTAATTTCCGGTATAAATTCTTTCCGAAGAACTTCAGCGATACAAGTCCTTTCTT
>NW_013665827.1:527380-529372 GCF_000517525.1 Limulus polyphemus | reverse complement strand
ACAGAATTTCCACAGTCACTTTAAACTTAACAACCTTTATAACACACGCTATAAATCACAGGGATTCACACTCTCTACTTACGGTGCCTACTGTTCGCTTGACTAATTATCTATCTCTTCAATTTATCTACACAGCGTGGTCACAAGTAAATGGGCACCACCTTTAAAGAAAAAATGAAAATTTTCAGTCATATTCACATGAATTTATATATTTATAATTTAATTAATATCTAGTACATCTTCCTTTCACTTCGTGGAGTTCGTTGATCCTTTGGGGCATCGTGAGAATAATCTCGTCAATTTTAGATTGTGGGATTTTCGCCCACTCTTGCTTCAAAATTTGGAGTAGATCGCTCTTCGAATTTGGTTTTTTTTTGTTGTTTCTTAACTTGCCGGTCGAGTATGGCCCAGAGGTTTTCGATGAGGTTCATGTCAGGAGATTGGCTCGGCAAGGGCAACTTCTGGATACCATTTTCTTCCTGCCACTTTTGGGTGTTTCTAGCAGTGTGACACGGTGCTCCATCTTCCTGGAACAACGTTGTGTTATTGTCCACAAACCCGAGGAATAAAGTGGCAAGAATCCTTCTTCCAATATTTCGACGTATTTCGCAAAATTTATGTTGCCAACGCACTCCACTAGGCTCGATCTCCCACCAACCCAAACAGCTCCCCAAACCATCACGCTGAAACCATCATGCTTCACAGTTGGCTGCAATCTGTTGAGCCAAAACTCTTGGTGAGGCATTCTCCAGACCCATATCCTTCCACTGTCCGAATATTGAGCGAATCTTGATTCGTCTGAGAACAATACGGTCTTCTAAAAGTCCAGAGACTTGGTCATCATATCACTTGCCCACTTCTTTCGTTGACTATGTTGGCAGGTCTTAATAAGGGCTTCCGTCTAGCTGCTCTGCAACGATAACTCACTCTGTGGAGAATCCATTGAACAGATTTCGGGCTCATCCCACCAACTTTGGCCCCTTCTGCAGTCGTTAAACTGGGATTCATTTCGATGCTCCTCTTGACAGCCCTTTTTGTCCTTTCCGATGGACAAGGACGACCCGGACGCTGCTCAGTTGTTTCCTTGCCGTGTTTTCTGAACTGCACGATGATTCTGTTGACTGTCGAAAGCGGGATTCCCAAATTCTGCGAAATTTGCCGCTGACTTATTCCACCATATGCTTGACCAACTATCCTTCCTCTAACAAAATCTGACAATTCGAGAGAACCTTGAGTACTAGGCATGTTGTAGCACAAGATAATTAGTGTACGGACTATTTTAATTTATATAGTGCTCTGTGAACACAAATTAGTTATCATAAATCAGTTAAATGACGAAAAATTAGGTGTCTATTTACTTGTGACAACTCAGTGTATATCTCTTCAATCGCGCTGGTTTTTCTCTCCAGGCTTATGTACTAAAAAAAATAATTAACAATATCTTAATTAAATGTAAAGAATTTACAAACATAAAATTAAAATACAACAATGTCTCTTAATTGTACAGGACCGTACTGGTCTCTGTCTCATTGGCTTCTGCTTCACGTGGGGTTCATCTGTTTCATCAGGAAATATCCCATTATCGGTAACAGTCACATCAGTAGTAGTAACTTCATTAAGGGCTTCACTGTCTTCCTTCTCAAAACCATGTGCAGTTTCTTCTTCGACAGCGGCTTTTCCAGGTGACACGTCTTCAGCAGCGACATTTGTTTCATTATTCACTTCGTTCCAACTGAAATGACCTGGCATGCACCACCTTTGACTTACCTCACTGACCACATTTTATTCGGAATGACACGTCTGACAGACGATCCACTATGTCATATGGGCCTTCCTATGGAAAAGACAACTTAGAAGATTTCCCTTTGGTCTTCCTGGGATTATACAACCACACATTGTCTTCTGGTACAAAGCTGACTTCAGTAGATCTCTTATCATAACATAGCTTCATGGAATCAGCATACGTTTTCAAGATTGAACGCACTTGATGGT
>NW_013665827.1:520018-527370 GCF_000517525.1 Limulus polyphemus | reverse complement strand
TCCCTTTGGTCTTCCTGGGATTATACAACCACACATTTTACTTCTGGTACAAAGCTGACTTCAGTAGATCTCTTATCATAACATAGCTTCATGGAATCAGCAGACTTTTCCAAGTTTAAATGCACTTGATGGTGAATATAATCCACCCTTTCACCTAACACTTTCACGAACTTTGGCACATTATCAGGCAACTCTTCGTAAGCTGGGCGTCCTGTGGCTTCCAGTGGCTTCATGCTATGCTGTTCTATAGGCCATCAGCAGTGGAGGGAGTAAGACATCCCAGTCATATTGGCGGCTATTACAAAACTTTGCCAATTCCTGTCCCAGTGTTCAATTGTACTTTTCTACCATCTCATCAGACTGTGGGTGAAGTGGCATTGTCCTTGTCTTTCGTATGCCAAACAACTTGCAGCATTCATGGAACACAGCTAATTCAAAGTTACAGCCTTGATCCGAATGCAATTCGTATGGCATACCAAACCTGAAGAAGAAATCACTTATAGCCAAAGCTACAGTTGCAGCTTCCTGATTTGGTATTGCATATGCCTCAGGCCACTTGGTGAAATAATCCATCATCACACAAGTGTACCTGTTTCCAGCAAGAGTTTGGGGCGAAGGACCAGCAATGTCAACGGCTATCTTTCCATTGGTGCGCCAACTTGATATAACTTCATTGAGGCACGTTCCTTATGCTTGGGTCCCCTTTTACCACAACATGTACTGCAGATCCTGCCCCATTCTTCCACATCTTACCTATCCAGTAAAATCTCTGTCGTAGGTGACTCAATGTCTTCTTAACTCCTATTAAAGATGTCCTCCTATTAAACTATCATGGGATTAATGCAACACAACTTCCCGTAATTCCCTCAGCATAACTGTTTGCCAGGTCATGACTTTCCCATCTCCAGAGAAGAATACCATCTTCAAGCTTCAACTGGTCCCATTGTGCCCAATAGTTCTTTGTCACAGGGCTTAAGCTAGACACCTTCTCCCAAGCAGGGCGCAAAACACTTGCTCGTAGAAAATCAATTATTGGCTTCAAATCCTGGTCTTTCTCCTGCTCTGCTTTAATATCTATACTTGGTTCTACTTCACCATCACCAACTCCTTCAGTCACTTTGATTTCAGCTTGATGGCACCTGGTTAGTCCATCCTCTTTGTTAACACTTACCGGAATTTGGCCTTTGTTGTTCCCAAACACCATTTTATCAACATTAACTATTCACTTCCTCGGTAGTAAGTAGTCCAACCCTAATATGTATTGGTCTTCAATGTCAGCCAAGCATACTTTGTGTCTATCCTTCATGCCCATGAGCTCAATAGTTACCCACACTGGTCCCCACATCCTTGCAGAATGTCCTGTCACACCACAGAGCTTCTGTATGGCTTCTGGTACTCCTTTGTGATCCAGTGCCTTGATACTCATAAGGGTTTGCTGAGATGCAGAATCTATGACAAAGTTGCACCTTTGGCCATCCAGCTTCCCTGTCACGTAGACACTATGTATGCTTGGCATTTTACACTTAGCTGTTGGGACTTTCATGATAAGGGTTGGTGGGCATCCCTCAGCACCAACCACTACTGGTTTCCCCGAGGCTGACTTATTGGTAGTATTCTTCTTACACTGGCTTCTCATCTGTCATTGCTCTCCACAGTTCCAACAACCTTTCTGGGTAGCAGCCTTTCCTGTTATGGCATCTACCCTGTGTTGAAGTTGCTGGCATTGATTTCTCTTGTGCCCAGGTTTGTTACAGTGCCAGCAAAGTCCCTCAAACTTCTCTGAAAGCTGACCTTTTCTGGCCTTGAATCCAGATGACTGTACCAACCTCGGTACCTCTGTTCTGAACTTAACATAGGATTCCAATTCTAGAGCTCTGACCATTGCATCCTGCGTAGTAGAGGGATGTGCTTGCTTTACGTGTATCATCATGAAGACATTGGGTGATGCAGATGGGTAGGCCTTGTGTGCCATACTTTCCAAATCCTGTGCCAGCTCTTGCAGGCTCTCCCCTTTAGCACGGACTCTCGTCCTAAACCTAGCCCTGTAAGCATTGGACTGATTTTTGAGTTCTATATCTGAGTTCTAGAGCAGCTACCAGTGCTCTATAGTTGTGCTTGTCGTCTGCTGACAACTGTCCAAGTATTTCCAGTGGTTGTCCCTTCATGCTCGTTGCCAAGTGCACTGCTTTATGCTCCTCTGTCCATCCATTCATTTCTACCAGGAGCTCAAAGTGTGCTCTATATGCTTCCCATCGAATTCCTGTGGTTTTCTTAGTACTAGATCACCTCTGTTGCTGACACTCATGTCTGAAATGTGATTTCTGGCAGAACTGAAGAGGTCTGCATTAGGGTTTAGCTGCAGGGTGTGGAAGGGCTTCCTGTTGTCTGAGACTGATTAGGCCTACGGTTAATATATCCTCCCTGTGTAAAAGACGTCCTTTAATGTATTTAATTCACTTTGAAATTTACTAATCTTTTCTATTTGTATATGTTGGCTTTCTCTCAGCTATTGGAGACTTTCTTCTTTTTATTTTCTTTCTCCTCCAACCTCTGCTGTAGTCTCCATTCTTGTTTATTTTCTCGTTCTTCTTGTTTCCTTTCTTTTTCCTCCAACAACTATTGTAATCTCTCTCTTCTTGTTTATTTTCTCGTTCTTCTTGTTTCTTTTCTTTTTCCTCCAACAACTGCTGTAATCTCTCTTGTTTATTTTACTGTTCGAGCTGCCACTGTTGCAGGTTTTCTTGCCACTGCTATTGTCTCTCTTCTTGTTTCTTTTTTTTTCCTCCAAAAACTGCTGTAATCTCTTTTCTTGTTTATTTTGCTGTTCGAGCTACCACTGTTGCAGGTTTTCTTGTCACTGCTGTTTTTGTCTCTCTTCTTGTTTCTTTTCTCGTTCTTCTTGCTTCTTTTGCTGTTCTTGTATTACTGCCATCAAATCTGCTAAGCTGTAGTTTGATTTGCTACTTTTCATTTCCATCTTCTTTTTTTTCCATCCCACTCTCTGACACCAATTTGTTATGTATCTGCTCGTTTGTTAATTTCTGGTATAAATTCTTTCCGATGAACTTCAGCGATACAAGTCCTTTCTTAATTAAAACTAGCTTATTCTTTCTTGGTACAACTTTTTAGTACACAGAATTTCCATAGTCCCTTTAAACTTAACAACCTTTATAACACACGCAATAAATCATAGGGATTCACACACTTTACTTACGGTGCCTACTGTTCGCTTGACTCAATCATCTATCTCTTCAATCTATCTATATCTCTTCAAAAATCGCGTTGGTTTTTCTCGCCAGGCTTTTATATTAAAAAAGAGGGCGCCTCGAACAAACTAGAGTTGCCAGAAAAATTCATGATCCTTCGAGAAACTCCAGCGCGCATGCTCCCAGCGTCGCGTGACTTCCACTGTCGTAACACAAGATTAACTTAATGAGTTTCTCATTCATTCGTTATGTGAAACCCGCTGATATTACGAACGAAGAATAAATTCGTAATAAATTTATTATACTAAAATAAGAGAGAAACATATAGTACTTTCGTTACTTGTACCGAAGTTTCTTGTATTACCCATTCAAGCCGTCTCCAAACTTCATTTCTCAAAAGTGGGTTCCTTGCCATCGAAAATGGTATATTCATAAACCACAGTATCTACTTTACCCGTAGGGATATTACCGTAACTTTGTACTTTGTTTAGAATACGTCAACTACAGCAATGCCCTTCATTAGCGAAGTAGATAATATTTATGTTACATCCTTAACGACGCTGTAAGTGAACGATCAGTCAAAGGGAAATGGACGTCGTTCAAGACAAATCCAATGTTTTCTGCTAGAACTGAGTGTTGGGTTTACACCAGAAAGAAGAAAGCTATTGGCTGATTTATTGATCCTGTAGAAGGCAGCTGACTGTTTATGCATTTACGCACAGTGTGTTTTTGCTTTCCAAATAATAAAGGTTGTGTTTCACTCAACATTGCGTATCCAGTCTCTTTATTTTCTTAGCTTAAACTCAGATACTTCACAATTTTTCTGATCGATTCTTCCATTACAAAGCAGGCCAATATAAAAAATATATATACTCGTGTGGAAATGAGTTTAATATAACAATACTACAAATATATATCACATAATAGTCCCGAAATGTGATTTAATTATCGTTTTAAAGGACATACATATTTTCCCCCAGATGATGATCCTTTATCGAATGTACTTGGCTTCTACGTAATTTCATTAACTCCGACTTTCCTTATGTGTACGCATCCTGTACCTGTGATATCACAAGCTCACAAGAATAGTCCGACGTAATGTGTTATTTACGTACTAACGTAGCTACTGATTACACAATCAGTATATACTCTACAGTTGCAATAAAATATTTTGGCACTTTTATGAAATAGTAAATATATTAGTATTATAGGATTGGTATTATGTTATTGTTTGCTAAACTAGTTTTTTTTTGTTAAGTGCAAAACTATACAATAGGCTACCTTTGCTGCCGTTACTGCTATTATCGAAACTCGAATTTTAGCGTTATAAGTCTCAGACTTACCATTGAGCTCTTGATGAACTTGACGAATAAAATAAATTATTTATGGCGTTACAACGGCTAATTACCATTAACAGAGAATTTTAATATGTCGTTTCTGTTGGGAGAAGCGAATTGTAACACACATGAAATGAAACATAATTATATTTAAATAATAATTAATTAAGCTATGCATTTCCCACCGGTTTATGGCTTTAATTAATTTATTCAAGTTAATTAGGTCCTAGTTTACATACAAAAAAAGGAAGCGGTTCCTTTTTCTCCAATTCAAGAATTTAAAATGCTCCTATTAACCTTTGACCTAAAAAATTATCTAAAAAACAACGAAGGCATCCGGCCTGGTCGTCATTAATATATATCAAATATGCTATTTAGAATGGTTGCCAGCTTGCTTGTACAAAAAAATACCATCAATATTTTTTTAGGCGTCCTACAGTAATTAATTGGCCGTTATTAACCTCAGTAACATTCAGCTTCTGAGATCAAGAGTTATTTCCCTGTTTCGTATATGGGTGGAGTTATTTCCCTGTTTCGTATATTGGTGGAGTTATTTCCCTGTTTCGTATACACTGAGAGTGAAGTCATCATTATATAAAGCGTTAAATCTTGCTAGTGATTGCTTAATCAGAAAAGAGAGGTTTGTTGTGAAGGTGTGTGTAACTGATAGTAATACTGTTTAAATACCTTAGGTCTAATTGTCATTGATATATTATTTTTTCAGTATTTTTTCAACTAATTCAGCAACTGAGACGAGGTAAGTTTCGCTTTAAATTTCTTTTAGTTTAATATTTTATTGAATTTGTGTTCATGTCATTAGGTTGATTGACCATGACATGAATTATTGATGTAATGATTCGTTGATAGTGATATTGATACTTTTAGTTTTACTAATACTGAGTAATAGTATTATCCAAGCTTAAGTTAAGGTAAGCCATAAATAAACTGATAAAGTGCGAGTGTGACGACAGACTATGTTTAGTTCTAGCCTAAGCGAAAGTAAATAACTTAATAAGAAGATACTTTATGAGTTTAAGACTTAAGTTTAAAATATGTTTGAAAATATCAACTTCGAGTCAAGGCTTAAATAAGGCCTGGGTGCTTAATCAAATGTTTAATGTTATTGTTAGAATCTAACTTTAAGTATGTCACATCAGTAAAATGTGTATCACTGTCAGTACCATTTGTAGCTGAGACAAGCTTGTAATGTAAGTTCTAAGCCTGTTCTAATTTTTATATCATTCACGATTTTATTTGTAAACTGTAATGACAAAGGCTATACCTATGGATGATGAGTGTATTTATTGATTAAAAATAAAATGATATACAGTTATAAATTAGGAAATGTTAAACATCTACTTGATGACATTAGCGTGGGTTGTGTATCTGAATTTTGTTACATACTGGCAATATGTGACAATACATTAAACTGTTTAGAAATTAAAATGAAGTACTTTTTAGTATATTATAGGTGTAATGAATGTATTCAAGAACATTTGAAAGCCAAACAAAAATGGGGGTATCATGGTCAAAAAAGGTAATTATCTATTTAACAAGTCACTAGTTAGATCTCTCGGCATACTGTGTACAGTTTGTTTTTTCATAGAAAAGATAACGAGTTATTGGAAGGGGTTCAGAAGAGGGCTACTAGTGTTAAAATGATGATAGTGGGGATAGTTTAAGACCTCTTAGCTTATACCTCTTTTTTTTTTTTTTTAAGAGAAAACAGGAGTTGGAAAAGACCTTCCTATCATTCCTTGTGCCTTGGAAAGGGTCTGGTATCAATGTCTATAAATGATTTGTTTATAGACAAAAGCAAAGTATCAGAACCTTGATAAAATAATCCAATTTCATTGGTAGATTGGAAGTAATTATCTTAGACATTGAAAATACTGCTAATCATGAAGCTCTACTTAAAGTTGTGTTGACATATTTTAAGTTAGATTTCAGCTTGAAACCTGTACAGAAATTATGTATGAAATACTTATTGCTTGGTAAAATTTTTTTTGCTGTGACTTGTGGGGTGGGAAGAAACTTTTAAGCATGTTTTTGCTGAAGTTACTGTGAGAAGTTCAAAACACTCCAAAGGGTGCAACAGAAGGTGAAAAAGAAAGTTGGTATAAGCCTTTCATCCACTGTGGTTGTTATCTTGCCATTGGTATCACTGACGATTGATCATCATGTCAGTATTGGCAGTTTTGTTGTTGACTGTGCGTATATTGCTGAAATTTAAGTAAAAAAGCAAGGTAAAGGTATGGTGTTTAGATTTTATTATATACTATAGTGTAGGTCAAGTGAAAACTTAAATTTTATTAGTTAATGCTTAAAGATGTTAGTTATCATCCTAGTCTTTAGAATATACATAACTTGCTAGAAAAATGTCTTCAGATATTTTTGAAAGAATAATTTAAGTTAGCAATAATGGAAATGGTGGAGTGGACCTACTCTACGAGTCCTAAATGTTTCTTTCAGAAATCAAAGGATTGGGAGAAGTAGCATACCTATTTTAATATTTTTAATGATGGGTCCAGAGAATTTTATTAGCGAGTATAGAGTCATTGTTAACACAGTCTTATTAATTATAGTATTTTGGCACTTGTGTCTAAAGTTAAAATCATAAATAATATTCAACGTTAAACTGGTACACAATTAAAAAGATTTTATTTAGGTCTATCTATGGCCGTCAAAAAGATGACGACTCTATATGTTTCGACATTACAACGTCATCCTCAGGAGTGAGTTATAAGGTAATTGCCAAAGTATTTATAACTTGTTAGTAGGTCATTGACCTGTATGTTATTTTTCATAC
>NW_013665827.1:510132-519683 GCF_000517525.1 Limulus polyphemus | reverse complement strand
TTTATGATTTTAAGTCTTATTATTAGTATCTTGCAGCTGTTACTGATAAGGCTTATTTTGTTCATCAATGGCAAGCATTCAGGAAATTTTGTCTACATGAAATTTATTTTCAAATGTATGTGTAAACCCATCCTGTTTGAGTGTGCACACCGTAAGCTTCCCAGGTTGAATTTTTGTATTTGAAAACCATCCAATTATAGTTCTGGAATGAGTTTTGTATATCTCACTAACCATACATTGCCACTGGAACTAAAGAAAATGTACATGTGTGATTTTTAGGATAAATATTCATTAAAATATTTTTTATTGAAATGTTACTTCTTTTCTAAACATAAATCAACTAGTTCTTTTGAAACCTTGTTTATATATTCAGGGGAGATGGGTCCAGAAAGGCTTATGTTAGGATTGGGGAGTTATACAGTATATTATAAAATACTTTTATGCTTGCACTCGCAGCCATTGCTTCACTATAGTCTAGAAACAAGATTGCAGCTATATTGGAGTTGAATACATTTAAAAGTTGACGGATCTTGCTGCAGAATCAATATAATGACATCATATGATATGAAAGAATTATATTTTTGGTAAATTAGTGATGCTAAAAAGAAACTTTGAAGTGTATTATGAATTTTAGGATTATAAGGTCATGTGCATCTTTGTATTCTGTGTTAACAGATGAATTAGAAAATGAGAATTCCTATATTGGAGTACCATTGTCACAGAACTGTTTATTTGTTCCATCATTCTACTTCCAACAAAAACAAGGACATTTTTTAAGACTTCAGAAAATTTGACATTTAATTGAGAATTGTCATTGCAACAAATGCTTTTGATATAGGAATGAATGTACCAATATTCATTGGAGTGTTACACAAAGTTTTGAGGTTTCCATGCAAGAAAGTGGTAGGGCTGGTCAAGATCATAAATCTTTGATATAAGTTCTATATACTATGCTATAGACATGAATACATCTACTGACACCAATATGAAGAAGTATTGTAAATTAACCTTGTGTAACCAAAGTTATATTGTGCACCATTTGTAATTAGAAGCATTGGGAAAAAGTAGGCCAGAGAGGTTGCTGAAAATCACTTTGGTTTACGAAAGCTGTCAAATGTTTGGTCCATGATGATAGAAAACATCAGTTTTTCTGTTTAATGTTTATTTATTTATAAGATTCACTGACAAAATCATTTCAGACATTATTTCAAACATTCATTCATTATGTATGTGATATAAATGGTATCTTGTCAGAATTTATATTTATAAATTCTGAATTGTAACTATTCTAAAGTTAAAACAGAGCAAGCTTGCAGTGTTTTTGTACAGAGGCAGCACTGAACCCTGGTGGTTGATGATGGGCCTTGGACTACAAGTGGTAGACTCTCTTGAAGCTTCAATTGTTGTAAAGATGTATTGAAACTGCCTTCTGGAATTTATTGGGTTTAAAGATCTACCCTGGAAACAAATAGTTGCTACAGTGGATATCATGTTTTTTTGCTGCTGAGTCCTATACTGACCACAAATCAGGTTCCCTTTCAAATTTCTGTAACATCCTGTCAAACTCAAAGCTTGCAATATCAGATATTTTAATTTTAACAGAAATGTCAGATTTCATAACAAGCACATAGAATGAATGATGTTCTAAGTATAGTCTGAGTTTTTTTTGTTTAGTGTTTTTTCCATATTCAAATGGATTTTTAGTCAGTGGTTTAACAGCAGATTATTTACTTATGCTATTTGTACACAAAGTTCTCATTTCCTTGGATTTTTCTTTTGTATTGTTGCTACACAATATTTGGCAAAGCTTGATTGAGTAAACCTATGTTCATGTCCGCTTCTTCAAATTTGTAATATGTATGTTGTTTCTGTTGATGTCCTTGAATTTTGTCAGTGCTGATGTTTAGCTGGTGAATGAAAAATTCAGTTTACTCGTAGGTGTTCTTTTCTTTTCTGTGTGATTCAAACATACCTTGGATGCACATGATGACTTAATCCAATATTGAAATTATTATATTTTATATCTATATTTGTTTGGAACATCATCTAAATTTCTATTTAAAAAAATTTAGAAAATACTACTTGATATTGTAGCAGAAATTACAATGATGTTTGAGAATATTGAGTGTTGGATGTGATGGTTTCAAGTTCAGTGTTTTGAATTGTTAAATTGATATGCATTGTACAATATTTTGTGTGTTTGATATGGAAAATTTAGTTACTCATTTTTGCATTTATAGGAGTACAATTTGAAGTATTTTTTTACACAATAAATGATGATCAGATAATATTTACAAAATTTCTACCAATGTCACAATCGTACTCATTTATCACCATCAGAATATTGATTTGTATGTTTATTACATGTAATATGCCTGTTAATCATGAAGACTTTGGTGAGGAAGATAGCACAAAAGGTCTGTACCTTTCCAGGTGTGGTTTAACAACTCTCTTTTCTGTGATTTTGAGTGATTTGAATCACACAAGTTTTCAGCTTTTTGATGAATATCAACAATTCTCTACACCGTTAAAGCTTTATCTGTAAAAAAAGAAAACAGAAAAAACTAATTGTACAACTTTAAACTAGTTTGTAGCTTCTTCATTTTACCCTGCATTCATTTGATATATAGTATCTCTGATTTGATTTTAGTTTACAAGAATAGCATGTATTAATATCTGGAAGTGGATGATACATTAAAACTTAACATCATTGCTATTTATAAACAATGAAGTGCACCATCTTTTTGTGAAAAATCATTTATGTATGTTATGACCAGACTTGCTTAGAGAGTGATATGAGAAACTTGCACTACAGACTGGTTTGAACAAGAGTTTTAAAGGGGAATTGATAAGTTTCTGAAAAATAAAGGGTGGGTATGCAAGAACAGCTTTAAAGGACCAGTTGATCCCTTATTGTTTATATATATACATATAACATCAAAAACCAAGCAATTACAGTTTTGTTGCAGTATATGTGGTCAGTAAGCAATATGGATTTTATTATATAGAAATATACAAGTTCTAAACCTTTTACAATTTGCCTCAATGTTTTGGAGACATTTCATTTGTGGGGAGTAGAAGTGAAATTTAACATTAAACTTGGGGAAACAAAGACAACTGTATATTTCACAAATATTTATTCTTACCAAGGTTTCACCTGTAAAGGGATTGTCAGGTATAGTCTGAAACAGCTTGCAAACTAGTATAAATATACTTAACAACAACAACAACAAAACAATTGGAAATCCCGACATTCACCTTGAAGCAAGTAGGGTTAGAATGATGTGAGGAACTTGAACCACAGACTGGTTTGAACAAGTTTTAACAGGGAATTGATAAGTTTCTGAAAAATAAAGGCTGGGTATGCAGGAACAACTTTAAAGGACCAGTTGGTCCCTTGTTGTCTATATCTACATATAACATCAAAAACAAGCAATTACAGTTTTGAAGCATTATATCTGATCAGTAAGCAATATAGGTTTTATTATGTATTTTATTATGATCTGGGTATGCAGGAAGAACTTTAAAGGACCAGTTGGTCCCTTGTTGTCTATACTTACGTATAACATCAAAAACAAGCAATTACAGTTTTAAAGCAGTATATCTGATCAGTAAGCAATATAGGTTTTATTATGATCTGGTTATGGCCTGTGCAATGCAGAATAGGTTCAGTAATAAATGTGTTTTTTTTTAAATAGTTAAATTTTGCATAATTATTATTCTACTAATAGTAAAATGTTCCTGTTTATAAATATATAATAAAGCACTACAATCCTTGAACTTTCCTATTTTGTTTCTTTTTCACCAGTTTTGTGACTTCAAAGATCACTCTTCAGGATGTCATTTTTACAGACAATCCAAAATAAAAACATTTAGCTACCACTTTTCAACTAACCATAAATAACATGAATTAAATACATTCAAATATACTCAAAAATAAATTAGTTTAAGCTTATCACATGTATTTCTTTTGTATTCCTTTATAATTGTTTAAAATTAAAACTAATTATGCTTTCTCCTATTATTATAGAAAAGCAGTTTGTTTCCATAATTTTAATAATTTATATAAAATATATCTCTTACTTACTTTATTTTTGTGATTTATAGTAACAGTTTTTTCATAATCATTACTTTTGCTCTTTTTACCTCTGTCTAAGGTGGTGTCAAAGAAATTTATGAAATATTTTTTGAAAGTTAGTATTTTACTTGCCCAAAAAGACAATACATAGAAATATAATTCTTTCAGAATTTTAAAATTATTCAGAATACATTCAGTAAAATGTCTGCTGGCATATACTTGTTTTTTGTTTTTTTTGAGGTGGAAATCTAACATGGAATGTATGTAAATTCATCTTTAATCTTAAACTATCAGTTTCACCAACATAGAATTCACCACAATTTACAGACTATACAAGATAATACATTTTTATAATTGCAGTTAAACAAATTAATGATAAACAAAATATCTTTGATAATATTCTTCTTTATTATTTCTGTAGTTTTAATATAACCTAAATTACATAAACCATAGTTTTTTTCTTTCACAATTCAAAAGTACCATTCGTAGAAAACATTTTATTATTATTTAAGATTATTCATTAATCTATATTAATTTTTATCTTTGAAAATATATTTCAGTTTTTTTTATCTACTAGTTGTTTTAATTGTGTATTAACAAATGAAATATCAATATGTATATATGAAGTCATAAAACTAGTAGAAAATTATAAAAAAAAAAACAACAGAAGAGTTCAAGGATTGTAGCATTTTGTTATTTATTTACATAGATGGAAATGTATGTGTTTAGGTGTCTGTGTGTGACACACTTACATAAGGAGTAGGTAGTTGATTACATTTTGATATATTTTTTGGTTGATATAATGCAAAATGCCCTCTGGAAGACAAAAGAACAAAGTGATCTTGATTTGTTTTACTTTGTAATGTTCTCGATTACTCTTTCAACATAAGTAAAAGAGAAAGTGGTACCAAAACTGCAACTAATTATTTCAGTGCTGTATATTTAGGGACTTATCTATCTGTATTTGGAGAATGTTCTCTGGAGGAATGATTTTTAACTGGTGGGCCATAAGACATTTGGTTATGAACTATCATGAGCCAGAACAGTTGTAACTGCTCGACTCGCAATCTATGGGTCTCGGGTTCAAATCCCGTCACACCAAACATGCTTGCCCTTTCAGCCATGGGGGGCATTATAATGTGACAGTTAATCCCACTATTCGTTGGTAAAAGAGTAGCCCAAGAGTTGGCGGTAGTTGGTGATGACTAGCTGCCTTCCTTCTAGTCTTACACTGCTAAATTAGGGATGGCTAGTGCAGATAGCCCTTGTGTAGTTTTGTGCACAATCCATAACAAACAAACAAAAATTTCATTGTGTAGCCCATAGTATCAGTAAACAACAAGTTACCAAGTTCAGGTGTGTGCCCTAGATTTAGTAATGAGATGTTTTTTACAAGCAGTTTACTTTTATTTTCAGTCATTTATATGAGCTGTATTCTCCTACATATTATTAGTATCAAACTAGAGTTAGTTATAATACAGCAAACATTATTGCTATGTTATACTAACTAGTAATCTATTAGACTGATTTATTTTTGATTATCAGTGCTATCAGAAATACTCCTAATAATTATAACTTAGAAGGTTTATTTTCATAATATTATAAACTAAATGAACTTTTCTAACTCATTTCATTAATTTAGAAATTGAACTCCAGCTCTGCAGTTTCAGCTAACAGAATACTGCTGAGATATTTACAGAATCTTCATATGGAAGAAGGGGTGAGGTGGTTTGAAAGTTAGTTTGTGTTGTACCTACATACTTCATAATTTAAAAGATACTTGACATAATAATGTATGGTTATACATGTTGATTACCACAACATTTATTATTAAGAGATCATTTATTCTTTCAAAGTTGTCCCTCTATATTCACCCCAAGAAAAAGAAAAATTAAACTCCTCCTTTATTTTTCAATAAATCATTGATTTCCTTCTTAAACTCTTGTAAGGTCCTGGCCTTCACCACTCATTGCATTAACTAACCACTGTGTTAGAAAAATAAAACTTTTAGCTGGAACCTAGCCTTTATTTTCTAAATTTAAACTTGTGTCCTTGACATATTGTCATCAGAATTCAGTACAAAGAAATAAAGGCTTTCATCCTACTGATTTCCCAGGTAACTTTGTAAATGCACATAAGATCTCTGACTCTTTCTTTCTTAAGACAAAATAACAGATTTTAACCTTTCCCCAAGACATAACAGAATCATTTTAGAAGCCCTCCTCAATATCCTTCAGCAAATTAATATCCTTTCTGCAATAAAGAGACAAAAACTTTATGTAATATTCTAAGTGAGGCCTGACTGGTGACTTGCATAAAGAGGTATTTACCTCTTTTGACTTTTAATCAACATATTTATAAATATGTCTTAAAATTCTACTAACTTTAATACTGGGAACAGAACTGCTTCAAGAGTTTGAGTGGCTTATTTACTACTTTGTTCCTCATACTCCTACTATTATAATAATAGTAACTAAACTTATTCTTTAATCTTCTATGCTTGTCTTTAAAACTGATACTTTTATTTAAAACTAAATGAAGCCTGTCTTTAGCATGCAATTCATCCTTAACCTAAAAACTATCCCACAAATCTAACCAACCCATCCTTGTCCTAATCACATCCCTGATTTTCTTTCATTTAAGTGTTTGACCCCATTAGGTAAATAATTAATGAACCTAGCTTAATGTAGCATTCCCAAAATGCCCCCCCCCCCACATCTGTTTCGATCCCTAAACCTCTGACGGAGTTTTTTATACTTTCTGAGCAGATCTTCTGATTTTCTTGTTGTGAGGAGAGGAAATCCAATATAGACTTTACATTGATTGCTATATGCACTATGAACAGAGAATTCTCATTGGAACTAGTAACTCTCTAGCAACTTGTACTTTAGTGCATCTAGCATGTAAATTCTGGTTTTGGACTTTCTATATTCTTCAGTATAAATAAGTTAATGAGAGAGTCCCACAAATATGTAAACTTCTTGATCATCAAGCAGCTAAATGTTCAAATCTGTTATTGAATGGTGCTTGACTATTAACTGGACCTGCATCATTAGCTCCAACTTTAACCTCATGTAAGCCCAACATTCATTTGCACCCTCTCTCAAAGCAACTTTTACCCCAAAACTTTGTTTCCTGTTTTACTCCCTTGACTTCTGCTCCTAATTTCACTATTCTCCCCTCTAATGGAGCACTCTTCTCCTAAGCTTTCTCTAACTTCATGTGAGCAGTATCTGCAAGTGAAGTGTACACATAAGCTATTAAGAACTCAAAGATGTAAACTTTTTTCTGGAATGTAGAAGAACAAGAGCTGATTTGATTCAGATGTTTGAAGTCATTATGAATTTGGATAAACTATCCATCACAGGTTTGTTGGAGTGGCAGAAAGATAAGGTTGGGGGGTGAAATCTTGTATATATTGCAAACCATGGTGTCTGTCCAAGCATTCATCTGTCTCCTGTTTACAGCAACCACTTCCCGTGCTATGTTTGAAAAGCTGCACATGCAGGCAAAGCTCAAAATTCAATTTTGAAATGATGGGAGAACAGACATGAATAATTTTGATGCCAAATTTTATTTTTAAAGCAGAATTTTCTACACTAACTTGTTAGGAATTAATCACACTATCATTCACATTTCAAAATGTGACGTAACTTAAAGAATAAAAATGTATGTTTACCGTATGTTATTGTTGAGTGGCTCTTAGCATGACTGAAATGCTCAACAACTACTTTTTGCTGTGGATGTTATAAGTAGATCTGAGTGCAACCAAGAGTGCAACACAATTAACCTTTTTTAAAGTCTGTTAAATAATTTAAATTGATAGATTAACTTAAACTTTTCTGTCACTAGGGACAGGTACTTTTGCTTGTCCTAAATGTTAAAGGAAATAAGTATAAGCTCAGATCCATGCTGATTATTAGACAAAAAAAGATTTTCTGTTATAGTTGTGGAATGGTTTGTCGAATAGTGGTGGTAATTTTAACTCCTTTAGTTTTTTTGTTGGATGATTTTATAGATATGAGAAGCTACATTTATGTCATGCTGGTTATTTATTGGGCTGAGTGGAATTTGGTGATGAAATATTTGTTTTTATTTATAAAAGAACTTACAAACTTGTAGCATGTCAAATAGCAAATGAAAAAATTTCATAAGGCAGTATAAAAGTAATAATAAGAATGAATAAAATATTTTAGTGAATTCATGAAATAGCACCGGAGCTTTCTTGTTTAGCTACATACTATTGTGTTATTGTTGCTATTATAAGCCATAGTACATAATAACAAAAAAAATGTATATATATCAGTTCTTGTTACCAGCATTTGAACAAGATACATGTATGAAGACACAGATGGTCCATTTTTAACAATTTTCACATTAAAAGTAAAAGTGTGATTGATTACTGGTTTTACTAATATAAGTGCATGTATAATGTTGATGAGTTATAACAGTAATTTTACTTTTATTCATGAACAGTATTTTCTTAACCATTGGTTGACTGTTCATTTATTGTATTACCGCCCCCTAATTAATAGAAAGGACTTCCCTTTTAAAGGATTTGTGATGTTGGATTACTTGTTTTGTGAGATGTTCATAATGTTTGAAGTTCACTACTGAACAAAGGAGTTTCTTGTATGTAAAGTATATTGTCAGTGCATGAAGCTTGTTAAAAAGGTGCTTGCATTACCTCTATGCTGTTAGTTTACTTTAGGACTTTTACTAACATGACAGAAAAACATTCCAAATGAAATATTCTTAATTCATGTATTTGTTCATTGCCGTGTTTTTTACGTATTATTATTAACAAAATGACTCTAATACAGTATTTTATGTATCCTGCACTCTCTTACAATGTGATCAGAATAATAGCAAATTATTTATTTTTTTTATTAAATCAAATTATTATGCTTTTTATTATTTGTACAATAATGTAGATTTTATTATACTCTCTAACTGTTAGAATCTGTGTTCTTAAAGTTGTGATTTATTGCCAAAACCTTATTAAAAAAAAAAAATGTAGGTTTAAATTAAAACCACTCTGTATAAATTGGAATAATTTGTTTTTACTATGGAAACTTTTTTTCTTAATATGTATATCTAAGATAATACCAAAAAATGTTATCAGGACTGTTTATCGTGGTTGTTAATTCAAAAGATTTTATCTAGGATCTTTTTGACTAGGATTTTCAAAATATGTCCCAGTCACTTCTAAAACATTATACATATATATGTGTGTATGTATGTATGTATGTGTGTGTGTGTGTGTGTGTGTGTGTGTGTGTATGTATGTATGTATATACTACCTCAGTGAGGTAAAATTTGTTTATTAATTTAAACGTCTTCACAAATATTTTTTATAGACTAAAAATTTCAAAGACAATGGATCCTCAGAAGCCATCAGGTCCTTATGCAGAACCTCCTCCACCTTACAGTAGTGCTCCACCCCCAAGCAACTACAATCCTCCTCCTGGAG
>NW_013665827.1:497637-509295 GCF_000517525.1 Limulus polyphemus | reverse complement strand
TCATGTATTTGCATGAGTGATTTTTTTTTTTTTTCAAATCAGCATCAAATTTCACTTCACTATGTATTGTTTGATTTGGACATTTGTTCTATCAGATCTAATGATACGTGCACAGCTATAGGTACATGCATTTGGATGTAGTGAGTGCAAATTTGATAATAAACATGATGAATATCTGTGTTAAACAAAATGATGCCACATTCTTTTAGTGATAGTTTCTATATATAAATGTTTCTCAGAATTTGGTGTTTTTTTTTTTACAAAACTGTTTCCTAAGTTTTATTGTCTTCATGAATATCTCAAGCATTAATTAATATTTGTGTTTCAATGTAAGAAAGTCTTTGTAATGTAAACAGAAGAAAATCAAGAAACTTACAGCAAACTGATGAACTGACTAAAGACTATTTTGAAAACTGATTTATCTGTTCACTTACTGTTTGTGCTCACACTTATCAGGAAGGATCAGGAGTTGCTAATTTGTTTTCTGAAGCAATTTTGATGGACTTCTCAGTCTACTTGCTATGTGTGCAGAAAGTAAATATTTTATTCAAGCATGTTCAGCTTGCACCAAGAATCAGTCATATCTTGTGTTTTCATTATTCATTTCATATAGAAACTAAAATAAATGCTATTTTTATATAATGGTAAATAATATATCTGAGACTAATGTTTACAGAAAGAGAAATTTCAATGATTAGACACAAGTATACTCGTGTACAATTAAAACACATGGTTGAAATTTTTATATTGCATCATTTGCTTCTTTGTTTCTCATGCTGCTTTTATTTGATAAAGGGGCTGGATCTGCCCCTTTTCCAACTTATTCTCATCATGCTCCCCCACCTGGAGGGGTTCCTGTTTTCCCCATGACAGGTTGGTTTTTCTTATGTGTTTTTGCCTGGATTATGGTTCAGTTGTATGTATGTGGATTCTCTTGTGTGGCATATAATATAATGTTTATTTTTATGATATTTATCTTAAACCTAGCCCAGAAATCAATCATAATTATCACAAATATTATAGCATTTTTAATGCCCCAGTGTATTATGTTTTATAGAAAGACATAGGTTGGTGTGTGTGTGTGTGTGTGTGTGTGTGTGTGTGTATATATATATATATATATATATTGTAGGTGGTAGAATGTTAAGTAGTATATTTCAAGTGTGAGTCACATAAAATGTTTGGCATTACATCTTATATAAAATTAATTTTATGTATCCTTCATATAGATCAACATCATCAAAAGTCTAAAATGCATATAGCTTGTCTAAGCCTCGGCTAAGACATATTGCTATGCTGTTTTGCTTTCTTTTTGCTTATTACAGTTTGCATGTTTAGTCTCATTAGAAAAATTAAAACCTTACGTATAACATTTTCACTGATTTTACCTCTACATTATCATTGTAGTTGTGAATTCTATAGGTACATGATTAAACCATTTTACATAATTTTTGCACATACATTGTATATATATATATAACAGTGAAGTACATTTGTTATTGTTTAAATGAGGAACTTCATATGGAATGATTAGAAAAAAAAATTAGTATTTTTGTTCTAGAAATTGGAAATTTACGGTTACTTTTGGGAACTTCTTAGGCATACTGACAAGTTCTGTTAAACTAAATGACCTTTGGTAGTTGTATAGCTTCTTCGGACTTGTTATACTTTGCAAAATGTTGTTTTTACGCTGATGTACTGTTTGACTATAATTTTTGTTTCTAGCAGTCTCCATATGAACTGGATTTTCTGAACATTATTAGGAAGATATCTGAAAATTGTTTGTAAATTGTAATGACTTGTGTCCCTCTTCTGTACACCATTTAATCAATACTTGTTTTATGTATCTGCTATTCTTATTCTAGCAGGCTATCCACCTAAATCATCTACTGTGGTTGTTGGAGCCCCTCATGCTGGACCAGGTTGGTTGCCTCTGTTTGTTTTTTCTATTGTGTGTGTGTCTGAGAAACTTTAATCCTGAATTGCAGGTGGTATTCGTTTGCATGGTAAAGCTATATGATTTCAAGGCACCTGACTAAGATATGTAAATATTTTAATTTAAACATATCTTAGTATATCATATTCTTGAAACAAATTGTGCTTAAGTCTCATAACTAAATGTTCTACAATAGAAGGATGATTTAAGAAATGGAAAAGTTATATTTTTGCATAAAGATGAAGGAATGTTGCTTTTATGTAAAGAAATATTGTAAACTGGAAAATAACATTAATGTCAGCCAAACTCTTTTAAGTAATATGTTCGTATATCAGATATTTTAGTATTTTCAAACAAATAGTGAATAACTGAGAAAATAATATTGTATACAAAACTCTCAAAAGTACCTTCTCACAGTTGGCTGCAAATGATAGTTGTACATGTGGGATGTTGTGGAATTGAATATATATATATATATATATCTTCTTCTTCTTTTTATTCTTCTTTTTATTATTATTATACATTTGAGGCTTACAAACAGAGGTTAAATTAAGTAAAAGGCTCAATGTAATTCTGAACTTTTTTAGCAATGATCCAAGTCCAAGAAAGTAATATTCTTGTTTCTTTTTTGTTGATGTAACATTTTCAGTACTTTTCAGTTATCCAATTACATTTATCCCCCCCCCCCCCCAGTGTATTTGATATATAGCATTTAAAAGTAGTTTTATGATTTTATAAATTAAGTAATTTAAATATTTCAATATGTAGTTTCTGGACACTAGAAAATTATAGTTACAGAAGAGTTTGTGTTAGAAACAATGATTTAGAAGTTTACTTTCATGATGTCAGAAAAATACATAGGTTCAGTAAGTCTTGATACAAAATGATAAAAACCCTATAACCCGAGTGCTTTCAAAAGGTGGACCTTTCTTCTTCAGGGACAAAGTTCACTTGTTAACAAGCAGATACATAAGATGTGAATTTTTATTTACAGAATTAAAGTATGTAAATACTAATTTTACTGAATATTAAGGTGACAAGAATCTTTTTTCATAAAAGGCAAATAAATTATGATTAAGCTTTAGTGTTAGCTGCCCTATTATCTTATAAAGTTAATAAATATGCTTTTAACTTGCTTAAAAATAATTTTAATTAGAAACACTTGGCTATTAGGTTTGACATCAGTGACTGTGGTTAATATGGCTCAATGGGGTCCTTACCCCATGCAGATGACCTGTCCACATTGTGCAGCCCAGGTTATGACTGAGACTACTGCTTCCCCTGGTCTTTTAACATGGATTTTATCTGGTTCCCTCATTTTTCTTGGGTGAGTTGACAATTGGTTGTATGTAGAAAAGTACTAGTTGGCTCAATGCTCTTACTTTCTCGAACTGTTGAAGTGTTGCAGTTCATTTATATTACTAGAGGTGAGAGTTCTTTACTTTTATATAATTACTTCAATGAAAATCTACTAATTTGATATTTAGCAGAAAATGTTCAAGACAATTTTAAATAAATCTTGACTAAATCACACAGAAAGTGAAGGTGTAACAAACAAAATACTGTACATATTAAAATAGTTACTGAAGTTATAAATATTCATAATAGATCTTGAAATCTAACATGTTAACAGTCAAAATGTATGAATTGTTTTTATAGCTGTGTTGGCACCACTGCCATTGATTATAGCTTACCCGATAGCTCATTATTTATGACCAGAAAATCAATAGTTGTTTGCACTATATCTTTTAATACTTTTTTAAAGCAAGTTTTTGATTAAAATAAAGATTAAAACCTTTGGTATGTAACATCAAAAGATTATGGCCCATAAACTTAACATTGTAACTAAAAATCTAAAATGCACAATATATGTTGTAGTATTATTGGCTTTAAAAAAATTAAAGAAATTTCACATGAAAGCTAACATTGGGTGTAGTTTTAACACTGAATATTTACTACAATCAAGCATAGTTAAGCAGACTTCAAAAAAATTAACTATCCAAGTTAGTTTAAAATGTATTCGGTGAAACCAGAAAAATTTATAGAGTTTATCCGAAGTTCTGAAACTGCCATTAGAAAGTAGTCAGATGAATCAATGGAATATCTGCAGGATTTCTTTTAGCTCTGATTTATAAATAAAAAAAGTAATTATAATATACTAAAGGACATTTTAATTTGTGTTTCTTTGGCTTATAAGAATTCTGAAATATCATTTCAACCGTTTCAGCAAAAATCTGAATTCTTAACTTTTGTCAAATTAACTGTTCTTTTCAAGCTTTGTAGTTAGTAATAGGCTCAGAAATAATGCAAATTTATCACCAGTAAAGTATATAATTAGAACACTCAAATAATTAACTTTTTTTAAGCACACAATTAAAACTATTCTGAGACTGTCAATGATCTCAAAACAAACACTGTACATGTTTTGACATAGAATTACATCATCCTCAGGAGTGCAAAATAAAAATCAGTGCAAATAATTGTTTTTGTTTTGAAGACAAATTATGAATGGGTAATGTCCCAGTCATTTAAGTCTTAGATATAAGTTTAACAAAAACTTGTGTGGAAAATTCATTTTTTGATTTACTAATAAGATCTATAAAGAGACCAAAGGCCTAACCATGGATTATCCATTGTCTCCCTTGTTGTGTTCTTTTCATGGATAGGTTTGAAACTCGTGCTTTACTGAATGCTAAATTTCAACTAGAAATATGTATTAGGTATGTTGGAAACACTTTTGTGGTGTGGCGGTATGGTAAAGAAAACGTGATAGATTTGGTAATTACTTGAAAAACTTAGAACCTGCTCTTGTGAAATTTAAGAAAATAAGTTAGAAACTACTGTTTAAACCCTTTTCTGTTATTATACTATCACACCAAAAATCATGTCATATGAATTCACAAAAAATGTCAGCTTTTTATTCTTATACTTACAGGTTTTAAAGCTATGTTTTAAACAAGAAGACTTAAAAAATGAACTTTAATCAATTAAGTTTGTAGCATTATATAGGGATTTTTCACCTATTATTGTTGGTAGAGCCATGACAAAATTTAGTAAAATTATGAATTATGAGCAAAAAAACTAAAATCAACATTTGATGAAATAAAACTAAAATGTTATCTCTACCATGCGTACCAGGTTTGTCATGTCAAATTTTTCAAAAATTAAAAAAAAAGTCTGATTTATAGATCTTTGAATAAAATTAGTCCAATATTAGATAAAATTAAAGATGCAATTAAGGTAAAGGAGAAAATGGGTATTTAGAAAATTAAATGTGAATGCAGTAGATTATACATTGGTCATACTAAAAGAAATTTAGAATAAATAAACATGAATGAAGTTTTAAAAATACAAGTTAAAATTCTACACTAGCTGAATTTGCAAGTCATACTGGTCATATCATTCAGTGGGAAAAACTGTTATTTTGGCTCACTCAAATGATATGGTGGCTAGAAATATCAGAGAAACTATAGAAATAATGAAACACCAAAAATAATTATCGTATATTAAGTGAGGATGAAAGGTTGGAAAGTTAGAAAGCATGCAGATGATATGACCTTAATTAATTTTGTATGTAATATAAGTAGTCACATGACCAATGGCTTTCTTTTTTGTGTGTACAGTTTGCAGTGTCTTTGATTTTATACTCTTGAGGATGACATGATTTGATGTCAATATGTAGAGTGTGTGTTTTGAGACTGTTGACTGTCTCAGAATAAATATTTTAAGTGTTGATCATTTGAATGTTTTAATTATTTATATTTACACAAGTATCTTGAACTTTAACCTTTTAGAATCAATAAAGTATTTCTAAACAATGTAATGTTTTTGTTTGTCATATTTTTTTAAATGCAAATACATTTTAGTTACTGTTAGGTGTACTATCTTTAAACAGGTGTTGGCTTGGATGCTGCTTGATTCCATGTTGTATTCCAGAATGCCAAGACATTGAACATCGCTGCCCTAACTGTAAGCATCACTTGGGGTCATATCGGCGACTCTGAACATCACCAATTTATTGCTCTGTTGCTTGCTTGAATTTCAAATCTAGAATGTTTTAATTATGAAAAACAATAAACAAACATTGATATTATTAATGAAGAAACTGTCATTGTATGGTTTTTGTTGTAACTAAATACTGAAAAATCTTATGTTTTTTTGTAATTGTTATACAGATTTTTGTATGATTTTTTGATGAAGGAATTATAATTATTTGCAATATATGATAGCATTTGATATTTTAAGTTTCTCAACAGAAATTATGTATATGGTGGTTCTATTACTATGTAAAATATTATATACTTTTTTTAGTACGTTATGTGAAATATAGGTGATAATGTTGAAGTAAAGATGATTTGGGTAAATATAAAATGTATTTAACACACATTTTAATTTTTTGTTTCATTTAAGATACATTAGTGAAAATGGAAAATTATGCATTTTACAAATTATCAGTCACATTCCATTTGCCTGTTTAAAAATAATTTTGATAATTTATGATGTGGAAAACTTTAAGCTAACAAAATTGAAAATTTCACAGTCGTACGAATACAGTGTTTAAAAAGTTAATTCCAGTTATATTTTTTCTTGTAAAAGTAAATATAAACACTACAGCTTTAGTCCATAGAAGAAAATAATAGTGAGTATTGTGCAACAAAGAAAAGGAGTTACATTATTATTATTAACTTGGATAATGAAACAAATGTTGTAACTACATATATTGGTGTTAGTGCCTTTTACAAATAATGAAGAAAAATGGTATTGATTATTCTGTGGACTGCATTTGTACAAGTTTAAAAATGAACAACATTTGCTCTTTACTGAAGTCTTCATTACTTATATATAAACATAAACAGTTTAAAAAGTAATGAAGAATAAGTTTAAATATACTTAAGGTTTTGCATATTTAGAAAACTGAAAAATGATGAGTAATTTTTAAACACTGTTTAAATTTTGCCTGGTTATACTGAAATTGCTTTTATTACAAAGTATAATTAGAACAGTGTATTTTGAAGTTTGCATAATTTTGAAATGACCTCTATCAAAAATGTGTACCTTTAAAATTTTCTAAATTTCAAATATGGTTTTGAATAGGTAAGTGTAAAAAAAAAACACTAGTCTTTAAGCTTAGTGTAAAATAAATTTGTAGTTCCCTATGAGTTTTATCTTATAAGGGGTTTTCTCTGACAATCTTACCAAGTTTTAGTTGTGAGTGGTAATTTTCTGATTAATAGATGTATATCTGTGTATTTGTTAAAATCTGTACTTAGCCTTTACACAAATCTAAGTACCTATACAACATCCATTTTGTTCATATCTTTGATTTTTATTCTGTTTTTGCTACCGTTATAACTTACTTGCACCAAAATATATACATATATAGTTTATATATCTCTGGTGGCACAGTAAATAATTTTCACACGAAGTATTGTCTTGAAGCAACTATCATGTTACTTTCTTTATAAGAAATAGCTAAATTATGTTTCTTACTTAACAATGGTTACACACTTTGTGACCTGAAGTGTTAATACTTTGTATTACAAACAAGTTTGATTCATTCAGATAGCCAGGATATTTTTGTTAATGGTAGATTATCAGATGGCAATTTTTGTATTGTTCTTTGATGCTAAAACTAGAATTATAAGAAACATATTTGCAACATGGTCCGAACTTTGTGTTATTTAGTTGGTCCTGATAGTTAGGTGGTCTGTGGGTTGACTAGAATACCAAAAAAATAATTTCAACCTTTTTTTTGTATTTTACCTTCTCATCAAATGTGTATTTCTATAATATTTCCAAGAAACGTAGTTGTATTTTCGTCTGGTAAAAGTATATTTACTTGAACCTCCTAGATGGAGCCTCTAGCTTTCTGGGATCTCTGGCCTATTTTAAACATTATGGGAAATCCCTATGATGTCTGAAATAAAAAGGAGGTTCCTGGAATATGTGAATGTTGTGATTGATCCAGATGAAGTATGATGAATATTAACGTTTCTATGGAGAAATATATTGCATTTTTGTCACTATTCAAATAGTAATCAAAAGTCACATGATTTATTTGTGTGTGTGTGTGTGTTTATCTGAATTAATATTATCATCATGTACATTCCAAGAGTGATATAATCAAAAACAGTTGTTTTCAGTTGTTTAATGATACACATACGTGCACATTCGTATTTGCAATTATGTCTTTCTTTAAAAACCTATCTGCAATTTATAAAATGGAATTAACATTTACATACATGTTCTTGGAGTGGACCAGTTGAAATGTTGCTAATTTGGACTCTGATTTGCAGGAATATTAGGCTTTCTTGAACACATGAAATTACAAAATTTGGTATCTCTGTTATATAGTAAATAAAACAAATAAGATATTAATATTCATGTAGTTGGTTTCAATTTCTAAATCAAGTTGTAATGTAATACATTATGTATTAAAATTTCACAGCATTCGAATGGGAGTAAAAGAAATACTATTGACACCCAACCTGAAGAAGGTAGCAAATATACAGGATGAAAACTCAAAATAGTAACTTACTGGTTATATAAAACATATTAATAAAACGCAAAACCTTGAAAAAATACACAACATCAAATAATATTTAAAATGACTGTCAGGTTTTATATATGGGCTGGATTTGTAGTAGGTGTCTGCGACTTATTGGTGATAAATTTCAACAGTAAAGAAACAGCACACAGTTCATTTGTTTTAAAATAATATATTAAAACAAGTCAAACATATATATATATATATATATATATATATAAATGTTCGTTACGCTGTTGGTTATCAAATGTGTATTCAGAGCTTTAAATAGTTCTCTTTTTCGTTAAAGTCCACACGGGCTGATTCATTTACTTTACCACACAATTGACAAGACAAGTTATTTCTTCTGTACTCTGTTATAATTTCACTATAAAAATCGCAACTTTTCGTTCTTTATGGCTGAACTCACAATCACGCAGTCCTGATTTATCTATCGAACTAAATTTCAGACGTGTATTTTTTACCCCGACAGAGGTCTAGAATGTTCCACACGCTACTAGATATTATCATACAGTAATAATCAATTAAAAAGAACGAGAAAAAAATCAAGGTTCTAGTAACATGACTTAACATCACCAGTTCATAACTATTAAACTACAAAACTCACGTGCTCATAAACAGTTATGTAAACAAACATGCGATAAACTAAAAGTAACTAAATTTAATACTCCCGCTATATAAACTATCTAAATCGTAACACTTGCATTAATCTGAAACAATCCTGTATATCTAACAATGAGCCCCTCTTCAGGTAAAATATTTTTTTATACAATAAACAAAGACTGTTTTCAGTTCATACAGTCTGCACCAACATTTGCAATCCCCTTCAAAGTGAAACCGGTAGTTCTTGAGGTACAATGCCCACCTCGTGATCATCGCACTGTCGATTTTGTACCTCTGTATGATGAACTCCTTCCCATAGAGGTAGTTATGGAATTTTTGGATGGCAAATATGATGGCCAGACTTGTTCAATCACAGAATAGTTCTTACTACTAAACAGCTTATTACTGACGTATATTATGGAAAACAGTTCGTCTACATGTTCTTGCAGAATTACTGCTACAATTCCAACCTCTGATGGTTCAGCCTGAACTATGAATGGTTTGTTGAAGTCTGATATTTTAAAGATAGACAAACTTCGTAACATGTTCTTCTACCTCTTCTCCTGTCTACAGTTCTTTCAATATCTGCATTGGACCTCTTACTATTCTTCTGTACAGTAACTCGAGATTGAAAATTCTGTACTTGCTTGTGAGACTTATCGAGGGGCAAATAATACTGCCTGCAGGTATCTGTCCCAATCACGTGGTCTCTCTGGCACATCATCATCATGCTCTTTGATACTGTTGATTCTCTCACAAAGTACATTACATCTGTGATGGTAAAGAACTGCCTAGCACTGATGAGTCTGCACACCTCTTGCATCAGTTGTGAAGTAAACTGGAAAGCTTACTCCACAGAACACTTCCATGAGGGCTTCTGCTACTCTCCACCTCCATCTTTGACAGTGCTATAGCTTCTGGATAATGTGTTGCATAGTCGATTACTGTTAGCACATACTGCTTGACCTCGTTAGATATAGATGATTGTGTGGACCGATCAAGTCTAACTGCTCTGATAAATGGTTCTTTTATGAGTGGCATCTCACCCAGTGGCAGGAAGAGTAAGATAGCACTGTGAAGTGGCTGGGAGGGCTCAAACCCCTGTCTTTCTATTCTTATGCCACAAAGTGTCCTTTTTCTCAGTCATAAAAAATATACACAACTACTAAAAGATAAGCCTGATTACAATATGTGTACCAGAGGCAACCCATAGTCTACCCTAAACCCCCCCCCCCCAACAAAGAAAAACGTCTTGTCTTGCGATGCTTGAAAAGTGTCCCTTTTTGTCAGTTAGGCCCTACCCTTTTAATGTCCTCTGCACTTTACTGAGATAGTATGATATTAAAGATTTTCAGAGGGTTTAATTTATTGTTTTTCTGTAACAAAACAGTAGTGTTAAGTTACTCTGATTAATATATTATAAATATATATTTAAGCAAACGGGAACGTACTTGAAGAAGCGTGAAATTTTTGTAACAAGACTAAATCATGAAAGTAAAGACCTTCCGCATGAGTGGCTGAAATAAAGTATCATTTTACACTATTGAATTTGTGATACGTAATATATCTCGTTAACTCTTGAAACTTTGTGTGAACTAATTATCTGGTTTCAATCAGCTGAACAACACGAGACTCTTAAGATTTTTAAACTACTTTCTCGTGAACTTTATTTTAATAATAATAAGAAGAAAATTTAAAGATGAGCAGAATATTAGTTATTTCTTACTTGTAAAGAAAACAACATTGTGTAATTGACACGAAAGCAAAGTACGGTCCACTATGGGGAATCGAATCCCGGATTTTAGCGTTGTAAGACTGTAAACTTACCGCTGACCCAATATGGAAAACATTAGATGGACAGTGTATTTTAGCTTCCAGTTTATGCTAAGAGCTTTAGAAATAGCATAATATGAAGGTGTTTGCTAAATATACGTTTTACTATTTTAAACACAATTCGTTGATTTTGGACATATTTAATATGGGATATATGTATTTTTCACCGTGTTTCAAAATGTTGATTGTTGTCGTTGTTGTCTGAGAAAAATAAGGTTCGTCGAATCACGTTTACAAAATAATTAAATAGTCTCTACAAACTCATTCATTGATTGATGCCCTCCGAGATAATATAAAGATCTAACAAGTCAATTTGATATACTACATGCTTTAAAACTGACTAATTTACTTTACAGAAGGTGTTAGCAGACTAAGTTTAGAAACGAAACAAGTCATATGTAATATGCTTGGCATAACAGAAATATTTTAGCAGTTTGAATATGCCTTGCATGGCTTAGCGGGTGTTTTCCCTCCACTCCTCCCATAAATCCTTCATAGTGAAAATGCTAATTAAATGACCACCAAGGGCGTTAATTACAAAGTTCCTAAGTTACACGATGATGGTCTTTGAAAAGTGGGACGTACATAATAATCTACCATATGCATGAGTTTTTAAAATCCAACTACCAAATATTTAATTCGCTGAAACAGTTCACATATTCGTCATAACAAAGTTAAACATATTGTTACGTCTCCGTTTGTTAATTGATTTTTCCGTAACTTCGTTCCAACTAAACTT
>NW_013665827.1:483223-496637 GCF_000517525.1 Limulus polyphemus | reverse complement strand
GCTGTAATCTCTCTTCTTGTTTCTTTTGCTGTTCTTGTATTGCTGCCATCAAATCTGCTAAGCTGTAGTTTGATTTGCTACTTCTCGTTTCCATCTTCTTTTTCTTTTTCTTTTATTTCTGTCCCACTCTCTGACACCAATTCGTTGAGTATCTGGTCGTTTGTTAATTTCCTGTAGAAAAGCTTTCTTCAGCGATACAAGTCCTTTCTTAATTAAAACTAATTTATTTTTTCTCGATAAAACTTTGCAATACACAGAATTTCCACAGTAAATACGGTTGCAATCTCGATAACAAAACACACTTTATATTACCGTCACTACCACTCGCTTGACTCAATTATCTGTCTCTATATCTATCTATCTGCCTTATATACTAAAAAAGAGGGCGTCTAGCAAACGCTGGGACGTTCGTGAGGTTGCCCGCTAAGTCACGATCCTTCTAAAAACTCCAGTGCGCGTGCTCCTAGCGTCGCGTGACTTCCGCTGTCGTAACAGTTTGATTGGTTAAAAATAAGATCCCGGAATGATAACTGTGAATAAATCATTAAGAAAAATAAAACTGTAAATTATTGTTCGCGGTTATAAATCGTTGGAATTTTTAGAAAATATTCTCGAGGTTAGTCAAAAACTATATGGCATTTTCTGGAGGTTTTCTGGTAGTTTTAGCTGTTGATTATTTGCCTAGCAAAAATAAAAAAACAAGTAACAAAAATATTAGGCCGCAACATTTTTCATGTACCATGGGATATGTTTTTACACACATTATGATACTACAGGTTTCCGTGTGGCTCATTTTATTACCACCATTTACGTAAGACGTTTTAAACTATCCTACATTTGAACTTTATTTTAATAATAAGAAGGTTTAAAGATGAGCAGAATATTATTTATTTCTAGTTTGTACAGCAAGCAACATTGTGTGATTAATAATCTTCGGTTTATAGTTGTGTTTACAATAAGAAGTCATTTTATTTTTATTTTGTGCAAATACATAGGTTCAACAAAATCACTGCAATAAAAATCCATTTGAGGACGTTTTCTTACCCTAAGATGAAGTTAGATGGCAAATATAGGCTTGTTTCAATAAATTTTAATTTACAAAAATCAAACAAAATTATTTTTGATTCTGACATTTTGGGCGTTTTAAAAATTAATACAAAATCACCACAAATTTTCATTTGTTCTCAATCATTCTGAATATTCATTATTTTACAATAAAAACAAAAACAAAATGACCAGTAGAATAAGAGCACAATTGATTCGTACTCTTCTTTCATCAGTTGCCCCCAGCGGCATGTCTGCAGACTTACAAAGTTAGAAACCGGGTTTCGATACCCGTGATGGGCAGAGCACAGATAGTCCATTATGTATCTTTGTGCTTAAATACAAACAAACAAACTTTCATCAGTTAAATATATAAAAAAATTAACGAGAGAAACTGGAGCTTAGTAAACGAAGAGTTCTTATTTTTTATACCAACTGAAGTAGACTAAAATCTTTCAGACTGGATTTTTAAACATTCGGTCGACATTCTATGTACTTGTCCCTTTAGGCATGTTTTTTAAAAGGCGGGACTATGTCTTCTTGATTGGCAGATGGGCACGCCTACGGAAAGATTCGAGTGCATCCTCAGGTACGGAAGATTCTATTAAGACTATCTAGGGAGATTCGTAGGTTAAGCCTTGTTCTGCTCAAGGTTATTGCTTCCCTATTCCATGTGACCACGTGACGCAGGAAGCGTAACCTTGAACACAGACACTTTGGAGACCACTATTCATAGCTCGGATAGCAACAGGTTTGATGTCACTCAATCGTCTGCCCTGTGGCGTTGAGCGATATTTCGTGGGATATGTGAATGTCAGAGGAAGTATCGAATAGAGGTGAGCGACTGATATTAAGGTCTTACCCGTTAAAATTCTTTGGGGTTACTTGACAAACCTTGCTTTGAGAAAGTAAATTTTATGTGGAAGGTAATGATTTAAAACTTATTTTTTTTACGTTACATTTATATGTTATAAAATAAAAGTATAAAATTTCACTCTGGTGTTCAGATGATCTGTAAAATTAAAAATAATGGTTGTTTTATTTTACGCAACAGGTCCCTATATACTATAGGTTTTATACTTAGAAGTTAGATTCATATTTTTATTTTAAATTAATATTTAAAATATCCCTACAATATAAATATCTAAATTAAGAATACAAGGTCATCAATCAGGGATACCAGATTTTGTAATTTTATGCGTTCAAGAAAGCCTAAAATTTCTGAATATATGTTGCATAATTTTAGTTTTAACATTCGTTTAAAATTTCAGTATCGTCTCAGTTTGGTATTAACAAAATATTTACTGTTAGTGTTAAGTAACAAAATAAACAAAAATACTTCTTACTCTACCAATAAACAAATACTGAGTATCTGATTTTTTTTTAATTCACACAAGTTTTTATCGGTTGTACATAGTAAAACTTTTGTTTATTTTATTCACATTTAAATTAAATATTGTTAGCCATAGTTCTTGTATGCCACCAGATGATGCCAGGTAAACATAGTGAAAGATTGTGAATAAAAGTTATAGTAATAATATGTACAACCGATAAAAACTTGCGTGAAAACTTATATTTAATATTGAGTATTAACACTTTAGGTCACATAATACGTAATCATCGTTAGGTGAGAAACAGCTGTTTGTTGCATATAAAAGCCAGTGTGTGTCACGTCGCGCTTGATTTCTCGAAATAGGAGGAGTCATAAAAGCCAAAATGCATTTATCCAGATAGAATAGTTCGATTAATCTTTGCCCATTACGATTTTAGTGACGGGGGTGCAAGGGGGCTGTGAGGGTGGCTGACGTGAAACCTTATAACTATATATAAGTGTAGTAAGTGTTGGTATAATAAGCCTAAAGTAAATTTATCATAAAAGTAGAAATATTGATTCAATTTAAACTTAAATCGTTTCTAAATTAATCTATTTTCTGTTATATCACCAACGTTTCTTATAATAAAAAAAAACAAAAAAAACGGAAGACTCTAAATTAAGAAATAAACAAATATTTTTCCACTTTTGTTGTTTGTACATTTCATTTTATACTCTAAGTACATAGACTAACAACAATATTAGGTTATACTTTTGTTGTTAAGTAACATAACATAAAAGCCATTGTTGAAACCAAAACGCGCTGGCTTTTCTATATATTAGAAGTTGTTAATCTAACTGATTTCTACCAATAATTATTCTATGAATAGGCACGAATTTATTTCTTGAATGATCTTAATTTTGATTGGCTCACAAAGGAATTTTTTTAGGCGACGAATATAAAATTAAATAATAGGTTGAAAAATCGCGATTATTTAACCTATTAATTAATTTCACAAAGGAATTTACCGACGTTTGACTGCTTCGACTGCACTTTTCTGCCTCTTTGTTGGTCAAGCTTGATTTCACAAAATTTATTTATTTCAATTATCTACGAAGTGCGAGGTTAGGGTATACTATGGGGTGGAGTGGTAGTACTTGCCCCGTGGTTTTTAAGGTGCCATATGCTAGTTTATATATATGCATGTGTGTGTGTGCGCATGTAAATTAGCTTTGTCCTCGGGCAATTCGTCAAAAAAGTAAAATGCAATGTTTTTTTTTCGAAACGAGGACTCATTGTATTTATTGCAGGTATGTTTTAATTTCCTTTATATTTACAAAATAAGGTATATATAAAAGCAATAAATGGGATATAAAGAATAATTAAAACATGACGTTTCACTGATATTATCCTGACATCATAAGGTAATGTTTTGTACCTTATTTATTACAAATATTTATGGGATACTTCCCGAATTTCATACATGCAGTATCTAACTTCAGATTATGCATATTTTTCTCCACCCTACTTTGAACAAGTTGTAACAAACTTTCCAACCAACTTGAAGCTGTTTGTAAACCACATAGCAAGCAACTCTTAAAACTTAATAAGCATTTATCAATCTCAGCATTAATATTTACAATAAAAGAACGTTAACTTACAGAAACAATTAATATGTAGGGCCAACGAAAGGATGGCGTTAGACCTAATTAACAAACATTTTAAAATTGACACTATTAAATATTAAAGAAACTGCATTGCCCTTTCAGATGTTCAATATAACGAGAAATTTTCTACAGTATATAAATTAAAATACTTGGACAGACAGGTGTCATAAATTTCTCGTTATATTGAACATTTAAAAGGGCAGTTTCTTTAATATTTAATAGTGCCAGTTTTAAAATGTATGTTGATTTGAATTGTACTTTTGTGTTTGTTAGTTTATATTCTAAGTTTAAACTTTGAAAAACCTTTCACTTGTGAAACGTAATGCTAATATTTGGGGAGAAGTTGATTTTATAGTTCTAAATGCAACTTTAAAGCGTGTAATAAGCAAATAGTTATGCTTGCCCAATGAAAACAAGAACGTCACGATATACTGACTCGCAAAATATACTTTTCTGTGCTTAGTTTAGAGTAGAGCTGTACTTGTTTTTCTGATATTTTTGATAAATAAAATGTGGTTGTATTTTTTTTATCGTTTCATTATATTAGAATTATCGAAACTGTGAGCCAACGATGGATATCGGTTTTGTAAACTTGTGCTGACAGGTTAGACAGAAAAGAGAGTACGGATCGAGAGCCTCAAAAACAAGTCTGAATTTAGATAAAACAGGTGACGCGCAATGTGGGAAATACAAAGTTTTGAGGTAAGAGCTGGTAATGGTTTTAAATAACTTTTTGCGATGCACAATTGCCGTAATGTATAAATATGCTATGCATTATGGAATTTCTATAATACCATATCATCTCTGGTGTTTCGGTCTTCAGTAGCATTACACGCTCGACGACCTTTGTTCGTGAATCTTCTTCCTTTTCGTGTTGTTTTGGCAATGGCGTGCGATAATGTTTTTCGAAACGTTGAATAACTTTGTCCCAGAGTTGTTTTTAGCTCACTTGCCTCATATATCCCTTAGTAATTAAAACAGGACTTGTCAAGAGCGTGAAGTATTAGTGTTGAATTCGAATTCCTTAACATTAATTTGAATATAACCAGGTTTTAAAGTTTGTAAGGACAATCAAGTACTCAAAAATGGACAACTAGCCAACATTTTATGTTATAAAGCTTGTCCTAATAGTTGTTTTACTTTTAATTAAAAAAACAAACAAAAAATACAGCAACAAAAGAACACATATTTAATACATTCAGTGATTTATCATATTACCTGGGCCAATAGACAGAACAGCTGAAAGTCTCACTTTTTGATTCATACGCAGTTCATACAGCTTATCGCATAAACCTCGTGGTGTTGTTAAATGCGGATTGTACAAATTACTCTCAGCTCTGTCTGCTAGTGTCACGTGTTTGGGTGATACGTGCGAAGAGCTTAATTATTATAACTATTATAAACAGAGGTGAGCGTGACAGATTTTTTTTCTAGTGTGCTATAATGAGCCTTGACATACTAAGATCTGGCATTATAAATGTTTAGGTGCTAACGCGTTGTAAAAAAGGAACATCAATTTTTTTTTGTGTGTGGAAAAAGTAAAACAATAGTTTTTTGTTGTTTGTTGAATTTCGTGCAAAGCTACTTGAAGGCTATCCATGCTAACTGTTCGAAATTTTGAAGTGACAGGCTAGAGGGAAAGCAGCTAGTCAATATTATGTACTACCAACTTGTAGGCTGTAATCGAATAGTGGGATTTGACCGTCACTCTTATAACGCATCCACGACCCCAAAGTGCGGAGCGCGATTTTATTATTATTATTCTGTGGTAACAAGGCACAAATTACGGAACATGACTGGTACAGTCTGGCACGTTAACCACCGGGCTGCCTTGGCCCACTGTATTATTTGAATGAGTATTCTTTTCCTCAACTTTTTGCTAAGAGCAGCATTTATTTGTTCATATTGCAGGCCACGAAAGTGTTATTGTAGTGTATAGATGCAAAATAAATTTTCATTTGAAAAAGCGTGTATAGTGCAATACATTCTGATGTATGCTATATTTTGTATATTTTAATATAATGTTTGTTCACTAGAGGGCGTTTACTTTATATGACGTAATATGCCTAGAAGCTTCCTGTAGTAGAAAACGAGTACAATATAAGTATTACCAGACTTAGTTAAATTAGTCAATTCAGTGAATTAATAAGTTAGTCAAATGTTGATTCAATGAGTATTTCAGTTTAATGTTAGTTAGACATTGAGAGTTAGTGCGTCTGTGATTCAGTTAGTAAGTCAGCGTGATTGTTATTGACCAATTAACGAGGAAATTCTGCAAATAGATTTATTTGTGAGTTAGGTGTGCAACTTAACTTATCCTGTAGTAATTGAAAATTAAAAAATTAACTAATTTATCGTTATGCAGATTAAACGTAGCATTATTTTTACCAAATAATCCAAAATAACATGCCCAATGATAGAACAAGTTACAACAGTGGTATCAGAAGTGGGATTATTTTGGTGAAAATAAAATAGAACTTTGATTGAATTTCAAATTCAAGATGACAACCTAATCACGAAATGAGCACGAAAATTTGTTGCAGATATTGAAGAAGTGAAATTAGGATGAAGAAAAAAGAGAAAGAAAATATAAAGAAGACAAAGAATATATTGAGAGAGAATTAAAAGAATATCAATAGAGACTTAATATTTAAAGAAGAATTAACAAAAACAAATTAATATGAATGTGGAAGACAAGGACAACAAGCTGTTGTGGATGCCCAGAAAGATTGTAACAACAAGATTGAAGAAGTGCAGAAATACATTAACAAAGTACAAAAGGGTGTAATGACAAAATTGAAAAGCATAGAAAGGCTGTGCTGAAATATTTGGAAAATGAACTGGTAAATTCAAAGATCAAACTAGACACACCTCTTCCTGCATCTGCTTAAGAATTTAATCTAAAACACCATTTACTATAAAATATGAAATAGAAGAAATTATTTGGTCTACACCTTTTACCCCTACTACTGTGTTGTCTGTGAACGCTGGACCTTTCTGGACTACTCCAGCTATGTCACTACCAAATCTAGTTCCAGAATGTATCATGAGAGTTCAAAAACATTGCCAAATCAAGTAACCAAAAATTACAAAGAAAACTACCATGAGAGACATATGAGACTCAGTTCAAAATAGCTTCCAGCATGAACAGGTAAAATAGTGTACAAAGAGCTCTTTATCTTGTTGTGTAGCTAAAATGACCAGCTTTAAAAACATTAAGCAACATTCCAAGTTAGAGCAGTAACAACTATAAAGCATTGGTAGCTGCCTACTCCAATAATTTCAGAGTAGCACAACAGAAGGAACTATCCAAAGGAAAGTTCAAGAGCAGAGCAGAGGAAAGAAGAGATCTTAACCAAACTTGTGCAAGATTTGGAGATGTTTGCCTACTTAGCTTACCTGTATGCTCTACATATAATATTGGATTTGTTGGCATGTGATAAATTCATAAATGCTATAACAGACTTAGACTGAAGCAGAGTAAGTGTACCTTTTTAGAGGAAGCTCTCTAGTTGGAACTTGAATCCATTAAAGTTGCAGATAAACAACCAAAGGGACCATTTAGAAATTAGAGAATTATTAGATCGAGCAGTAATGAAACATCATCTCTCCTTGATGATAGTATAGAAAAACTGAAATGATTAGTTAGACAAGTAGTTACACGGAATGGTGGAATAAAACCAAAATATAATAGGTATTTCTTGAAAGGAATTGTAGACAAAAGCCTGTAGGGAATAACACTTCTCCAAAGGACATAAATAAAAGAGAACTGTTATGAATATGGAAACTAGCCATTAAAGCCAAGACTGTGAGGAATCGAGAGATGTTAATAAACCAAGGAGACAATAACCTAAAGATGTATCCCAGAGGCCTAGCAGATCAAAGGAACAACAAAGAGTTAACTAGACATCAGAAAACAAGATTTAGCAGGATTTATGGGGAAAAGATAGGCTGAGAATTCTCCATTTGCTCCAAATTAGAAAAATTCATTATTAAAAGAAATGAGAACATGGGTTTACTGATAGGAAGCTTTGCAATACGTTGGTCAACATGGGTTTTTCTGCTACTATTCTTTGACTCAATATGATAATGATAGGTGTTAAATTACTTCCAGTGATGAAAAAATCAATATTGACTGATGTGAACTGCAAGTGGAGATACCTTACTATAGGAAGCTTCTCTACACCTCATGATGTGTGGATAACTGACATAGAGGAAGAATTCCTGCAAAGACATGGATGTGAGATTAGGCTAGTATAAAATAGCTTTATATTCTAAGACCCTATGCACTACATGACAATTACAATATCAGGGGTTGAATTTCCGGTGAAAGCAAGGAGGACATTTATTTTACCACCATTAAGTGAAATACCCATACAAGGACTTGTTAGGAATAAATTTAAATCTAGTGGCTGGGATGTAGTAATTCCAAACACTTCTGCAAATCTTGAAGGATTAGTGGCTGGAAGAACTCTCTCTCTCTCTCGTGGATCTTAAGAATAAAGATATCATCACTTATACCTTGAACATGATAAACCATAAAATATGTGTTAAGTCTGTATGAGACATTGCAAGATGTGATGCTGTACAGTTAGTACTTAACATCAAATAACATTGGAAGTAGTTGCCTTTGAGACAAGAAATAAGAACTCTGATATAAATTCCTCACATTAGGACAGCTTACTACCCCACTTACAAGAGCTGTGGAGGTCTTACAATTGATCAGTGCCATATATTACCTGACTTGCTCATGAAATACCAAGATACCTTCTACAGTGGATCTCATGACTTAGGCTGAGCAAATAAAATATCTCACAAGATTGATACTGGAGATACAGCCCTAATACGTCAGGATTGAAAGGGTTTTTGATATTGGATCATAGGAGTGAACATTGTCAAGTGTGAATCAATGAAGCAAGTGGAAGAAATGGATTGTGGCAATTTGTTGTGTTACCATTTGGATTATATTGTGCACCTGTAGCATTTCAACAACTGATGGAGTGTGCTGTCTCTGAATTATTCATCTCTTGGATGATATAATCACACATGAGTAGATCTTTGATAATGCTTTTGAAGGGCTAATGAAAGCTCTGAATGAGTTGGGGAAAGAGAACTGTTAGCTGAATCCAAAGAAATCTGAATTGTTCTGTCAACAAGTGAGTTTACTGGGACACATAATCAGCAGAAGGGGAATGTCTACAGGCTTATTTAAAAATTGGCAAACATGGAATAATTTGTGTTAGGGAAAAGGATTTCTTGGAATTTACTATTACTGTTTTTTATACAAATTACTTAACAGCAAGTAAGTTTGGTTGGGCTGTTAATTGTGAGCAAGAATTCAACAAACTGAAGAATTACCCACTAATCCTGTATTAGCAGATCCAACTCTTGAATATCACTCATTTTAGATGCTAGTAATTTTGCAGTGGGAACAGTGCTATCAGAGGTATGTCATGGAAAAAACATGTGGTTTCCTACTATAGCAAGACAATGAATGCTGTAAAAAATAGGTATTGTACCACTCGGAAAGAGCTAAAATGTGTTGTTTAAGTCTTAAGTAATTATTATATTATTACCTATATGGAAAAAAAAGTTATACCCTTGACAGATTATACATCATTGAAGTGGCTGGTGAATTTTTGCAGTCCAGAAAGTCAGATAATAATATGACTCTAGAAATTTCAGGAATACAATCATAACATAGTGCATCATTCTGGATGGAATAGTGAAAATGCTGATACATTATCTTTAAGACCATCGGTTATTAATGAATTCTAAACACTGTGAAAAGAGGGTAAAGTACAGTATAAC
This sequence comes from Limulus polyphemus, assembly GCF_000517525.1. Taxonomy (NCBI): domain Eukaryota; kingdom Metazoa; phylum Arthropoda; class Merostomata; order Xiphosura; family Limulidae; genus Limulus; species Limulus polyphemus. The sequence continues at coordinate 486,802 of NW_013665827.1, read as the reverse complement.
ACATTTAACGGTGATGATGAAGAACTATATATTATTTAATTGTGCATTAGGATTGTTCAAAGGACTTTGCAGATTGAGTATATATTACATGATGTAATATGCTCAGAAGCTTCTTTTAATAAGTAGAAAACGAATGTAATATAAATGTTGCGAGATTAAGTTGTTTCAGTGAGTTAATAAATTAACCAGTTAAGTATTATTAATTCAATGATTGATTCAGGTTAGTATCAGTTAGTTAGAGTTATTGCGTCTATGATTCAGTTATTAAGTCAGTGTGATTGTTGTCGATTGATTAGTGAGGAAATTCTGCAATTATGTTGAGTGGTGTATTAGGCGTACATTGGTATCAAAGTTTGTGTTGCAATGTTGTGTGTGGAGTTAGGCCTACAAGTGAACGTTGCCTGTATCAAGCATAAATTTGAGAAATAAACTAAGTCGTTATCATTACTTGTACTGAACTTGACATTATTTTTACTAAATATTTCAAAAGAACCCATCTAACGATAGAACACGTTAAAATGATACTAATTTTGCTGGCTGTCGTAGCAAAGTCTGTCGCTTAAATCACTCGCAGTTAGAACTATACTGAACTTTTCAGAAGTAGAATCCTCATGCTTCATTTTCATTATGTGCGGATACGTGTTTTTGGTACTTGCTTTTATAAAATCATTTTTCATTGAACTTCGTGTGCGGCATTCATAGCTTAGGCAACTTATGTTTGAAATTATTTCAATTTATTGTATTTTCATTAAAAATTACCAAGGAATTAAGTCTCTGATATTGGAGAATTTGTACTGAATATTCCCAAAAGTAACATGTTATTCATTGTTTCTTTTTGAAATGCCTTTATTTGTATAACCTTCGACCGTGATTTAAATAAAATGTCAGGATAAACAAGCTTTTATTTCAGCTCAAAAATCCATTTTATAAATCAATACGAGTGAGTGTATGACTTAGAATTTATATTAAAAAAATTACGTTTCTGCCAATTTTAGCATTTTCAAGGATGCACGTTCGTTGAGTGTAATGATTTTCTGTATTTCCTCTGTTTAAGTAATTTTTCCTTTAACAACTAACAAAAGCTTGTGAAAGGTATATTCGAGATATGTCTTTTGACTTGCCTACACAGACGTATACGCGGAAATTACAAAAATTTACAATTCAAATATGTGAATTTCGTCATACATTCTTGCATTATAGTTTTGCGTGAAATGCAAATCTTGTTGAACAAATGAGGATCTTACTTAAAAAAGGGAAAAAAGAAAGAAAGAAAATCCCTTTAAATTAAGAGGCTTGTAAATGTTTGTTTGTGCAATCTACTCGGGGTCTAAAATCACAAACAAGGTCAGATAATTTCTTGGAACCCCCTGAAACAAAGGCAAATTTCAGTGACGTCACACTTTGGCTCCAGTGCAGACATTCTTAGTGCTCAACACTCGCGTGTATGTTTGGTTATTACTCACCACCAAAGAATGCCCGCGTGCTCTTCACAGAATGTTAAACAAGTCAACTGGGTTTTCACGATTGTTAGTTAAAAACCCCATCGCACAATAGGCGTGATGGAAAGCACGAAGTTCATGGTCACAACTGGAAGAGCCCTGTATAGTTCGATAAATTCACAATAATTTTTATTTCTGGTTTTGAAATGTGTTTATAGATCTAGGATACCGCAGTGTCCAGAATAATTTGCATTCGTTTAGTTAAGTGTATTAAAATTTTCAAACAAGTTTGTGAGAATTTAGTTTTAATGTTTCAACGATTTTCCTCGCCAGGTGGTTTGAAGCCATATTGCTTTAACTTCAGATTTTTCATATCACAACTAGCGTAAGAATCAGAAACAAATATTCCCATAAAACTGTATGAGATATAAAGTAATATAAAAAAAATGTATCTGACTTTTTATTTAAATCGTTTTTGTAAATGTTCTTTCGCGCCAAAACAATTCTAGCTCCTAGTGAAATGTCGTCCTCCCCAGGCTAACACCATCCTTAAACAAGATTTTCGCGTCTCTGTCCTAATTAGCTCCCTAGTGGCGCAGTGGTATATCTGCGGACCTATACCATTAGAAACCGGGTTTTGATACCCGTGGTGGACAGAGCACAGATAGCTCTTTGTGCAGCTTTGTGCTTAATAACAAACAATAACATCTGTCCTAATTAATAATATTATTATTTGCGTAATACTATAAAAATAAAAAAACATGGATAAGTATTTCTAAAGGATGAGAATCTCATTGACCCCATTAGATTTTCGATATTGAGAGGGGAAAGAAAGGTTCGTCATTTAAATTATAATGGGATTAACGTTAGAATTTTTATATGTATCATATTTGACGATATATATATATAAAGTAGTAGTTTTGAATATTCGAATTTACTTTTCCTCTCAAGCTTTTGAAAAATCTTGAAAGAAGGAAGGAATGATAGCGCTATCAGATTTATCGTGGTTAATCTTTTCTTTCATTTCAAGGCATTCTACTGAAACCCTTGCAATACGTATGTGCATGACAATAGGTTAGGAAAGCGACAGAGGAAATCGAACCCGGATCACTGAAAGGAACCGCATTATTCTTTGTATCGACAGCCATTGAATAATATTTTTTACCATTCAGGGTACATCAGCCCGGGTTTCTATATACCAACTATACACCAAGTACTTACCAACCATATGGTAAATATATAGAAGTAAGTTTGTGTACGTGCAGACCGTGTGTCGCCTAAAGACTATTTGTAACCTAAGAAAAGGTGATTTGTCGGTTAGCCTGAATATATTTACACCTATTTATGAATTGGCCTTTTTGTCACTGATTATCATGGTTTTGCTGTTTAATTACTTACTTATCAGCAGCAAAAATGTCAGTAGTATGAGTAAACGTTTCCACGCAGAAATCTTTAATTTAATTAGTGATTTCAAGACACTAAAACTTTCATTTAACAAAACGCGAATGATTGTGAAAGAAATCAGTGGAAAACTCGTTTGGTTGGTATTGTTTCTTTGAAAGAGGTTTCTTCGACTGGTGAGAAGAAGCAAAAGTATGTAGGAATGTGGTAATATTCATAGAATATTTCGCAACTAAGGTGATAATTCAGTTTCAGTTATTCTAGTGGTTTCGTTGCAAACTCCATTGTTTCACTCAGTAAATTAAGTTTATTCAAACTTAGATTTGTACATTTCTATACTTTTCTGAAAATAGTAGATATCAACATTGCATATTCTACTCTTTTTTTTTTTTTCTGAAAAATACTTTTATTAAATACATTCTTCCAAAATAAGGGGTACGTTGAAACTAAGAACGTACGGTTCAGTACGGAACCCAGTTTATTCTTCACATAAATAGCTTTTAGCTGCTCCCCAGTGGCACTGCGGACTTACAACGCTAGAAACCGGGTTTCGATACCCGTGGTGGGCAGAACACAGATAGCCCATTGTGTAGCTTTGTGCTTAATTCCAAACAAACAAGCTTTTAGCTTTCCGTTTATAACAAATAAAATTTCGTCTTAACAACGTGGAGATGAGAACTTTACATCTGTTGTAAACTACGTTTAGTCTTAAGACCCACTGAAACTGTGTCTGAATAAA
>NW_013665827.1:471410-482599 GCF_000517525.1 Limulus polyphemus | reverse complement strand
AGCGTCGGTTGAGGGTCTTTACAGAGATAACTCGCTGTACAGAGTAGCCCATTATAAATAGGTTCGTATTGAAAATGCAAGTTGTAAAATGCCTCATATTCAACGTCTTAACTTAAATTAGGCAGGTATTTCTCAAGGTATTACATACTTACTTGATTTATTAATAAAACTACGAGTGTAAATTCCACGCAATATTAAGCCCACAGTGCAAAGATTACTTGTGTTAAACTGAAAATAAAAAATGTAGAATATGTAAAAAGATCATATATCAGTTTCACTGTTTTAGAATTATGGAGAAATGCGATGAGGTTATTTCTTATGGTATAGAATATACGACAGCAAAAAATTCACATTTTCCTGAACTTAACACCAGTTGTAGAATTTGGATGATTTGTATTATATTCTTAAGTGAATTTACCAGTAGTATAACTTGAATGTTTAACCATTCGTGCAAAAGCTGCTTTTTACGTATTATATGCATATTTGTGTTGTAGAACTAATGAAAACGCTGGTCTAAACTCATAGGTGTAGGAGACAAATTAAAAGTGGGGGCGGCAAGGTTTATTTGACAGGGCGAAGCGAATGAATGTGCGCCTTAGCCGCACCCATTACGGCCGGGGTCCAGGGCTCACCTTAAGACCGACCCTTGGGTTCTGGATTAAATTTTATGCATTCTCTTGTTTTTCCTGAGAGTAATTTTCCTAATTTTGATGCATTTTTATCGAGATAGCTTAAAAGTCCTCCCCACCCCGCTTCCTACCCACTAAAACTTTTACTTCCTTTTTTTCATTTGACAGTAAGTTTAACCTTTGTTCAGGTTTGGTCACGTCGTTGCTGCATTTGTTTGTTTTTCGTGTTATGCGTGTGAACGAATTTTGATATTCAAGTTTCTTTCTTCATGTGGATCTAAATGATAAAGTTCACATAAATGTTCTGTGGGATTTATACCAGTGTGTGCGAGTTGAAAAGTTTGTTTGAAGTTTGCTCTGCCCACCACGGGTATCAAAACCCGGTTTCTAGCGTTGTAAGTTCGCAAACATTCCGCTGTGCTACTCTGTGACATTTCGTTACAGCATCCAAGTTATAGTCACGTCGTTACGAATAGGTTTCGTAACAAGTATTTTTGTGATTGGTGAATTTTGTTACTAGATTCACCACTATCGTACATATATTATGTTTTAAAATGTTCAAGTTATTAAAGGTGTTTTGAATTCAAATCAAAATATGTTTAATTACAATAAATGTTTTTGTTGACCTAAATCGTTTTCACTGTAATATATGTATTATGTAACACTGTTTATGATACCCCCTACCCCTGTAACACATCGTAATGCAGGTTTAGACACCCTCTCACCCCTATAGCGTTATATAATTTTTGAATGGTCCCCAAATGATTGTAAAAAATACGATGTATTATAATTGTTTATTATTGTCACAAATGAATTTTATATTTAAAAAAACTACCTGTCACAAAAACAGTACTCTGCCAAGTCACAGAAATGATGTAATAACAACGTGGCAGTGACGAAATAGCTAGTAACTAAATGTTCGTAACAAAATGTCCGGATCCCGTTGAAAGAAGATTAAAATAAAGTTTAAGTGAACATATTAATGAAACATGGCGTCTTGACCCCATCAGTAGATCAAACAGAGAAGTACTGCATGACGAGTATGGTAATTCATATTGTTTGTGTAAATTTGGTTTTGATTTTTAATGCGTTTGCGGAACAATTGATAAGAAATGTGATATTGTTATTATCAATCCCACTTTTTATAAGTTTAATGCTAAGTTATCAAAATTCATTTAAATTTCTAGATTTTTAGTTGTCTGTAGAAGTTCAGTATTGACAGCTTCAAACTAGTGTGTTCGAAATGTCGCACATTTCTAGATTATTCCAGTGTTAGAGTAAGTATTCTCATTAGTCTGTTGACCCCTACTGATCAAAAAGCTGACCTTTTCTGAGCGTTGGCTCGACACTTGTATGAGAATATGGAGAAGTCTTTAACCTTAACTTGTATATGATTAGTACAACTACGAAGGCTGGTACTTTGTTTACCTTTTTTATGTGTAGTTCAGTTAAATATTGGTGTTTGTACAGTATAGTTCAGTTCAATCTAATGTTAGTTTTTGTGTAGATAAGTCCAGTGTCACTTTGTTCCGGTTAGGCAAATTAACTGTCGAGTGTATATGCAAACACTTCGTAGAAACGCATCGGTCACATAAGACCCTACCTTAATCTAAGACAAAACTGTTTTTTGTTTAGGACATAATTCTAACTGATATGCGTTTTGTTTTCTTTAACATCCACACAACTTGACCATTCATTTAATCTAGCCACTTCATAGTTTTGAGGCTTTGATTTCCCCAGTAATTCACCTTTCAATAAAATATTTTTGAATTTCTCGATATTGCAGTGATAACTTACGTGCACCAACTCTAAACAAAAACACGACAGGGTGGGTTAGAAAGAACACTTTGGTACTATAATCATGATTTGATTGTATAGGTGTGAACTCATTTGCCACATATCTTTGCGTCCCTTTCATCCTCATTTTCTTTTTTTCTGCTTTACAGTCAGAGCACCTTTCAACTTGAATACATCTATGTTAACTGTGGAAGAGCATTTTCAGAGGGAGACTGGTTGTCTTCTGAATCTAGAAAAGTTTGCTCGATATTGTCATATCGGTCATGAGGGACCCCGAGAACCTCTCAGTTGTTCGTTAACCTTGTACGAATCGATGGCAATGGTTACGCGAGGAAACGCCACTGATGGGTTAACAGAACCCAGTGATCATGAAGCCAGCTGCGGAGGCTCTTGGTGCGACCGTACCGTGGCTGTCAATACTTAGTGCACATGGCATGCAACAACCCTTCTAAGAGAACAGGGATTCAACTAAACTGACCCTTCCCCTTATAAGGAGGAAGGATTGGTTGAATTGGCTTCGAGCAAATAAGGAATGTCAGTGCGCCCACTACTGCTATAATTTTGGCTTTTTTTCCCTCAAGCATTTGTGGACAGATAACAGTATTTCACAACATCATGCCCATCATATCTATTGCCGACGACGAGTTTAGTTCAATACCAGACCTCATCAGGCCGGCTGGGGTAAAACAAACACACTATGTTTTGTCTCAGTCGGTTTGATGAGCTCTGGTATTGAGCGTACACGTCGTCGGCGATGAATATGGTGGACATGGTGTACTTGAAATACAAGAACTCGGCTAACAGATGTTTGCGCATATAAAAGCTATCTTCAAATGCTGTTATATACTCTTCTTCTCAGAATAAGCAATGTAATGTCAACATTTATCAAAAATACAATACCGATCTCTGTTATATTTATACTGCTAGAAACCTGGTTTCGATACTCGTGGTGGGCAGAGCATAGATAAGCAAGCAACTAGTGCAGTTGTGGTATTCTGATTAACGAATAATGGGCACACGAGTAGTTAGAATCCACAAATAATTAGAAGAAGCAATATTTTGACAGCAAGAATGGATTGAAAGGTGTGTGTGTGAAGAAAAACAGAGACGAAACAAGATGTACAAGAAAAAACACACATCTTTGTTGTAGACAGATCAAATGAAAACAGTTACAATTGTAAAGGAAAATTGAAGTTAAGATAAATGAAAAATGAGCTTACAGTTGAAGAAACTGACATGATAATCAGCTGGTATACTAAGCGAAAGATAACTTCAGTGACTTAGGCTCCATTTATCACTAAGAATAAGAAAAGCCCTATTCAGGAAAGCTGTGGTATCCAGCGGTTAAGATATCTCCCTACTTACAATTGTACAAAAAGAAGTACGAGAAAAGGTGTTGATTGTCTTATACAAGAGACCCAGGGGCTTAGGTATGACAGTTAGGATTGTTACCCATCGTAAAGGCTACACCGCAATGCTTCTTTACACATGTCAATAACCGACTTTCTGGTTGCCATGACTGAAGTACACTAACAAATTTTAAGATTTTTGTTCATATTCAACTTTAATAAATCTGTGGGAAGGTAAAATATATGATAGAAATATAATACAAAAGGAAATCTGAGCACTGGCTTGTAGAGTTGCTAGTCATGGTAGCGCTAGGTTTGTTTGTTTGTTATGGGTTTCGCGCAAAGCTACACGAGGGCTATCTGCGCTAGCCGTCCCTAATTTAGCAGTGTAAGACTAGAGAGAAGGCAGTTAGTCATCACCACCCACTGCCAACTCTTGGGGTACTCTTTTACCAACGAATAGTGGGATTGACCGTCACATTATAACGTCCGCACGGCTGAATGGGGGACATGTTGGGTGTGATGGGGATTCGAACCCGCGACCCACAGATTGCGAGTCGAGCGCCCTAACCACCTGGCCATGCCGGGCCTGGTAGCGCTAGAACTGATGTAAGTGGTGAAAATGAAACTCTCTCCTCAAAGATGCCAGCCTGGCCGATAGTGGTATGTGACAGACGGACAAGACAGGACACGATGCTCAATAGCAGCCTAGTTAGTGGTTATTTTCAATTTCCAATGGCACCATAATTGCTTTGTCATGTATTAGTTGGGTTTTTCAATGTAATTAACGTGGTTCCTGACAAGATGTTGGCACTGACTAATGGCTGACATCTTTTCTCACTTTATTTGTTTCCAAATGTTAACATGTTTATAACCAGAGAGATAAAGACCACCACCACCACACTTATATCTGGAATATTTTTATCTAATAAAAAACACCTTTGGTGTGAAAAAAAGTGCGGCCAAAAAAGGATCGAGTGTGCGATATAAAGGAATGAAATCAAAATTGGCGGCTACCAGTTTGGCTGCCAATTTTGATTTCATTCCTCTTAGTCGCACACACGATCCTTTTTTGGCCGCACCTTTTTTTTTCATACCTAAGGTGTTTTTGATTAGATATTATAACTTTTTGGCAATACACACCAACAAACCACAGCAAGTAAGAAAGTGACACTCGATAGTAGCCAACATTAGCTTTAGGATCACAACCCTACTATTCGGAACAGATCTATATTTTAAAGAACCAACCAGATTCTTTAAAATATATGGTGGTAGTTTTCCTCTCTAAAATAGTGTTAATAACTTCCTTTATAGTAACACCATGGAATCTATAATAACAGTTTCATGTCATCACTCGCATGCACTTGTACAGCCGTGTCAAGCATTATTATTTACGCTAATTGCTTAAGCTAATACCACGTGACGCTAAACGCTCTTTAATTAGGATAATTTCATAAAATACAGCAAATTTGTGCTTAAAAGTTGGCAATGAATAACAACCATCCACCGTATAATTCTTGTGAAAACTTGAGCTAGAAACTGCTAATCTAGTTTGCTTGGCCTAACCAATACTTAGGCATCTGCACGCGCTTTCATCCTATACTTTTGCTGCTGTAAGTCGGCCTTCTTTAATCCGAATGACAAAATCTAAAATCGGTCCACTTTTACTCTTAGCCCAAGCTGTAGTGAAACTTTTATACTGGTAGCTCACGTGACTTTTTGCGTAGGCGTGCAAAAAAGAAAAGAAAAAGGAAGAAACTCAATCACAATTGTTGATTTTATATCTCGTGTATTTCTTAATGGATTACCTTGAAATGTGGTATATGAAGTATGGGTCCAGTAAAGCACGTCCGCTAAAAAATATGTGATATTTTGGGTTACCACAGTCTGAGCTACACATAGAAAGTGGAAAATCGCTAAACTATCACTCCTGTTAATAACATACAGTGCACCTTGCAGGTTGTTTTGGCCGCACGACATACTACCATGTGTCTTGATATACACTAAACCTGTATAATGATCTGAACCTTGACAGATTGTCAAACTCCCCATTTCATTCCATCTCCTGGTACAGGAGGCTATGATTTTAGATGTTGATACAGAACAACTTGTAATGCTTGCCACTTACCAGGATACTGAATTCAGCCAACCAGTTCCAGTCATCCAAAGGTAAGTAACCTTCAGCTACTACAGTGGGTGACCCTGAATTTCTGTGTATTAAGATGTGCTGTTTAATGCTGAAACATGTAATGGACATGTGGTCACTTCTGGTCAAAGTTTTATACGTAAAGAGAAGAACACTTTTTAGGTGAGTGATCAATCTTCCGCCATTTGTCTAAATCCTCTCAAAACTGTGGGTCATATAGTTGGACATTCATCTAAATCCTCGCAAAACTGTGGGTCATATAGTTGGACATTTATCTAAATCCTCGCAAAACTGTGGGTCATATAGTTGGACATTCATCTAAAGCTTCTCAAAACTGTGGGTCATATAGTTGGACATTCATCTAAATCCTCTCAAAACTGTGGGCCATATAGTTGGACATTCATCTAAATCCTCAAAACTGTGGGTCATATAGTTGGACATTCATCTAAATCCTCGCAAAACTGTGGGTAATAAAGTTGGATATTCACATAATCTGTATTTGCTGTTGGTGCCACCATGCTGAATCCCATTTGCCGGACTTGCTCAACCACGGAGCTTTAAAAATCACAAACAGAAAAACTTCAGATGGACCTTGGACTCTACAAGATTGAATACTGGCATGAATATTGACAATTTCAAACTGTCCAATAGGTAAAGGCCTGAGCCAAGTAAACTGAGAGAGGAGGATCGAGGAAAGCTATTCATGGTTACAGCAGGACACTGACTCACTGGGAAAATCTTAACTGAGGCTCACTAGAGCATATTATGATTTACGTACTTTTATATTGTGACTGACATTATGTTTGGATTCAATTTGTATTTTGCTTTCAATTTTTACTTGACTGTTATAGTATTTTGTTTCTGAGTTACAGTTGATTTTGCATTTTAGTAACAGCATAGCGGCTCATAGAATGGCTCTGATTTCAAATACAAACTTTTAGCTCATAGCTCCATCTCTTGACCGAATTGAGATCTAATTACAGCCGCGGCTCTTGAGGATTCTCTCTTGTTTGTATTGTTTTTGCATATTGTAATTTTTAATTATATATTTATGTTTTTTTTCTCTAGGTTCAGTCAATTACGTTAGCTATTAAACTAATTGATTAATTAAATTTAATTATTAAGTCACTCAGGATTAGCCAAAGAACAAAGTTGTGATATTCGTAATATCAACCCTATCATTTATAACTTTAATTTTAAATTAACAAAAAACATCTATGTTTGTAGACATTAGGTGTCTGTAGAAATCAATTATTGACCGCTTCAAGTCAAGTACTGAGGAATCTTAATATATATTCCCGTTCGTTGCTAGTTTTAGACTGATTTTTTTTGCTTACTGGTCTGTTGGGGTTTAGTGATTAGAAAGTTAATATTTTTTAACTTTGACTCGATATTCATGAGGTAATACTGGGCAGCTGTTAACCTTTCTTGTACCTATTATATGTAGGGTCCAGCTCTGTTTCGGAATGTGGAGAATGCAGTTCAGTTTACTTTTATTTGACGTAAGAGGTTGAAGAGGAATATATAAATTTAGGAAGAAAAATGACAGAAACATTATATTGAAATTGTGATTTTTAGCAACATTAAATTCCACTGAAATGAGCGGAAGAACACAGTTTTGCTACATAAAATCTGTATTACCATTGTTTTACATTCTCCCCACCTTCAGTTTCGAAAGAATATGAGCAAATCCTGTTAATCACTAATGATAACTTCTTTTCGGGATTCACTTGTTTAGTGTATTGCAGTTGTGACAGCATTTCGGTGAATTTCTTCTGGTTGTGAAAACACTAGCTGGACTTCACCGAAACGTCACCACCTACACTAAGCAGATAAAACCTTAAAGAAAATAGTACAGTTCCTGTAAATAATTGTTTTAAAGGTTATCGTTTGCGTGTTCTTGTTATTTTAGAAGGAGCAGTATTGATGAATTAAGTAATAGTTGCTTCAGTGATTTAGTGGGTTGTAGACACTTTGAATTTTATTTTTTTTACATATAAAATGTGAACATTACTTTTCCCACAACATATTTTAAAATTTAAAATGTTAAACCTTAAGGAATTCTAGTCATTCAAGTAATTAAAGTGTTTTTTATAGTACCCCGTGTGGGGGCAGTCCTAACACTCGGTAGCACTGAACTTCCAGGTGTAGCGCCGAGGTGACCCGTAGTCCTTTACTATGCTTGTTACTATGACAACTGAAGATGTATGATCTAGTAGGGCTTCCACTTTTTATGGCAGTACGCCAAGCCACCTGCAGGGGGCGTTAGCTGAAGTTAATGAAGGTAGCATCCTTTATTACTGCCAGCCGACAAGTGGTTGTCTCTCACACACAAGGCTTGCTACCTACCTTATCTATGTCTTTCACTATTGCCTAAGGAGAAACACTACTTGTAGAATTTACAAGTCTGGGATGAATAAAACCCCAGGGGCTTTTTCTGTACTTTAGCTTCAATACCTGTACATACGGTTTTTTGATTTCAAGTGAACTTGAACTTCTTTTTTTTATGAATACTATACGCAGTGTCCATGTTGAGACTGAAATTTAAAATGGCTTTTTATGTGATTAGAATCTTGAAGTGAATTAAATCCTGTACCAGTGTACGTACGATTGAACTATAAGTGGAACGGCGATTATATACAAACATTGGCATAGATTGGCATTAACGTATAAAAATATTTTGCGTTTTTAATATTAACATATTTTAACATATTTTGCGTTTATGTGTTTAGAACTAAACTAAAGCTTTCCTAAACTAGCCAAATGTTCAAAGTAATTATTGATATTACGGATGAAATATTAACAGCGAAGGTTGTCCAGCTTATCAGTTACTTGAGTCTAATAATCATTGTCGGTTTTATTTTTAATGTATTGATTTATAACATTAAGTATTTCTAGCTATTTATTATACCGTCTGATTCTCATTGATGTATGTGTTACGTTTAGATTACTTTAGTTTTTATTTATTTAGTTAGATTTTTTATCAAAGTTTGCGTTCTCCAAACTAACTTTCCCGTTACTTGTCGGAACTTTGATGACAACTACATAGAATGTGATCAGTCATCCAAGGCTAATATGATATGACAGAATTTTAGGGCTTCTAAAAAATAATTGCTTTTTAATTTGGAATTTCGTTTAGAATATGACGTATTAGATGAATTAATCTTGCTGTATTCCAAAATATTTTAAAACAAATGTTTGTTTCTCCTATCAAGACTTAAATTAGATCAAAGACACGTGTTTGACTTCTGTTTAACGTTATAGTTTGTTTCTTTATTCCCTAAAGACTTCCGTTTAACGTTGTATTTTGTTTCTTTATTCCTTAAAGACTTCCGTTTAACGTTGTATATTGTTTCTTTATTCCATAAAGACTTCCGTTTAACGTTGTATATTGTTTCTTTATTCCTTAAAGACTTCTGTTTAACGTTGTATTTTGTTACTTTATTCCACAAAGACTTCTGTTTAACGTTGTATTTTGTTACTTTATTCCACAAAGACTTCCTTTAACGTTGTATATTGTTTCTTTATTCCCCAAAGACTTCTGTTTAACGTTGTATTTTGTTTCTTTATTCCCTAAAGACTCCTGTGTAACGTTATATTTTGTTCTCTTTATTCCCCAAAGACTTCTGTTTAACGTTGTATTTTGTTCTCTTTATTCCCCAAAGACTTCTGTTTAACGTTGTATTTTGTTTCTTTATTCCCCAAAGACTTCTGTTTAACGTTGTATATTGTTTCTTTATTCCCCAAAGACTTCTGTTTAACGTTGTATTTTGTTTCTTTATTCCCTAAAGACTCCTGTGTAGCGTTATATTTTGTTCACTTTATTCCCCAAAGACTTCTGTTTAACGTTGTATTTTGTTCTCTTTATTCTTTGTTGAGGTTTGTAAAACACAGTCATATATAACCATGAATAATTAGGATCGACTGAAAGTGTTTCAGTGCAACTATTTCCAGTTGAATGACATTCCGTTGAAAAGGCATTCCCATTAAGTGTACGGTAGAAATATCGTATGTTTTCATCTAAACATAGCAGCACCAGCATGACTAAACAAGTGTTCTCCTTTCTTGCCACATTTCAATAATTTATAAAATCCTGTGGAAGTAATTAAACAAAACACGTTGTGTGATGTTCAAAAACTATTTTCATAGCTGAACGTTTATACTACGACGTTCCGCCCATCCGCGTGAGTAACCGTAATATAACTATCAACAGCACGTCGGTTTCTACATACGTATGGCTACGATGAAGCGCGAAGTAACAGTTGTACTTAAATAAATTTGTGTTCTGTGAACTTCAGGCCTCTTAGTTTGTCTAGTATTTTTGCCGACTCAGTTCTTTTATTCTATATTCGTAGTTAAGTAGTTTTAATGGTTTGAATTTGAAGCACATCTGTATAAAGGCTACAGTTTAAGCAGCTGTTTCCGTTTCCATTTATGCCATTACTTAATATATAGGTTTACTGATTATAAATGTTTTCCATCTTAACAGTCTGAAACAAGCAGCCATTTTGGAAACGTATGAGGTAAAAATATTATAGCTTAATGTTAAACTTACATCTTAATAACGGTAATAAAAATTCGTTAAAATACAGACTATTCAGTGATTAGGAACGCCCTAATATCGCCGTATTCAAGAACAATCAGATCTGTTGTCCACCTATTAATGTCATGGCTGAGAAGAAACTGCCAATGAAGGCAAATACTGAAATCGCAAACAAGATTTCCAAGGTGAACCCAATCGTGTAATTTTTTTTGGGGGGGGGACTTGTTATGATCAAATGTATAAGCTATTTAGGCTTAGAACTCTGACAGATCTTTCTCAAAGATTACACAGATTTTTAGCAGCGGCATAGCGGCTCATAGAACGGTTCTGAGTTTGTATTTTTCAAGTACAAACTTTTAGCTCATAGCTCCATCATCTCTTGACCGATTTGAGATTTAATTACAGTTTTGGACTCAGGAGGTCAAACCCTTTCGATTGATGTGTTTGACTACGCTCAAGGTTTTATAGATTAATTTACTCTAATCCTGCCTAAAATAATTTCAATTTGAGAGTGGGCTAGTAGAGATACTGATGAGTAATACATTGAATCGGGTATACGCGCGCCCCATGCTTGGTATTGCTGGCGCACAAAAATATAGCTAATAAAAAGGGAAAAAAGGCCTCTTAGATTAATTTACTCTAATCCTGCCTAAAATAATTTCAATTTGAGAGTGGGCTAGTAGAGATACTGATGAGTAATACATTGAATCGGGTATACGCGCGCC
>NW_013665827.1:468869-470574 GCF_000517525.1 Limulus polyphemus | reverse complement strand
AATTTACTCTAATTCTGCCTAAAATAATATCAGGTGCCGCGGCTATTGAGGATTCCTCCGGTTTTTATTCTCTTTTTATATATATATATATATATATATAGTTTTTTTTTCAGAAGGACAATCGTACTGAAGAGAGTAATTCCAGAAGAGTTATTTAGATTATGATCTTCTTATTAGTATCAAAGCATTCAGAAACTTTGGTGAAATTGTTTTCCTTGTGTGGTGTTTAAGATAAAAACCAGTCTTGTGGTGGTGGAAGTTCGGAGTAGATCATCTCTACTATTCGTAAGGCGTGCCGTTGAAACATTCTCAAGTTATCTTCTTCTGTGAAAACCTCGGGTTATTCATTTTCTGTGAATGCGGCCTTGTGTGCTGCTGTCTCGACAAATCATGTCAAGAAGGAAAATTTACGATACCACCGTCCGAGGATCCAAAGGGTAGGATACCCATATTTTAGGGGTTAATTGCTATGTAATGTAGGGGCTAATTAGGGAGCGGGAGTTCAGGTTAGAGTAAAAAAAAGACATACCTTCCAGGTGTATATGTGTGTGTGTGTGTATGTGTATATATAATTGTATTTTCACGTATAGGGACAAGAAAACATCCACATTGAATAAAAACTAATATATGAAAAATTAAATATACTCTGAAAACAAGGTTCCCCAGTACTGGAGCTGTCTGAATATAAAATAAAAATTTGAGTATTGAAAAGGTTTTTCTGAATAAACCTTTTGTTTAAGTAACATTGTTGATAACGTACGAATAATCATTTTAACGAAATAAAATGACAAAATCTTTAGGAGGAGAGTACAAGAAGGGAGATGAAATAGTACAAGATTCTATCTGAGCTGACTTTGAAGAATAGTTGTTTCCTCCAAACAACTTCTGTTGATATATGTAGTGATTTTAAAAGAACGTGTTTGTAGTTATGATGCCACATGTAATCAGTATGTTGCACCCTTCTTGAACTGTGGAACTCTGTAGTTCTGACATGAAGTTTGTCAGGTGATAAACTGTTTTGCCAACAGTACAATTCGGTGTAGAAGTTTGGAAGTGGTCTCATGAGTGTACAAGATTATGCAAATTACCTTTTCAAATATATATTTATGTATGCATTTAGTGTGTAAGTTTTGTTCACCTAATGTTGAAAGAGCAAATTCATTGTGTAACCTAACAAGCAGAAAAATAATTGTAGTTCTTGAAGTTATATTTTTAAAGTACAAAGTTTTTGTTCCATAGTAATTTTTTTTTAATTTGTCAAAGTGCGGATTGTAGTATTTTGAACTAATCTGGAAAAATTGCTCAATGTCTCATTTTTACAACTGTTGTAAATTCACATATTTAACGTGATTGTGAGTTTATTAAAAGCTCTTGGAGAAGCTTTAAAAAAAAGGAACTGTTGAAGGAATTCAAACTGTTTTATTGTAGTTAGTATTTCTTTAATTAAATATGCCCATAATATATCATTCTTTCCCCCGCCTAGATCAGAGTTATTTATTTTAAAATGTTTTGAGGACGTAAAAAGATAAGTTTCAATTCGATTAAAACTAAGCAGAATTATTATAATTATGTGTTAATTGTACTAAAAATTAAACCTCATTTACTTTTTTTATCAATTTACTTGCGAAGAATAAATTACAATATATATATATATATATATATATATATAGTGTGTGTGTGTGTGTGTGTGTGTAGTAGTTACTTT
>NW_013665827.1:454634-467894 GCF_000517525.1 Limulus polyphemus | reverse complement strand
ATATATATATATATATATATATATATATGTGTGTGTGTGTGTGTGTGTGTGTAGAGGTATTTTCTTCGAAATGTGTGGATTATTAGGTATTTTCTAGATACTCCCCCTCTATCTATTTATACATACTAAAATTAAGCTCTTTATTGAAAAATAAATATATCAATCAGCTTTGGAGATCCAACTTTAAAGTCCTGTCATGGTTAGGGAGTTCGATTCGCAATCTCCAGGTTGCGGGTTTGAATCTTGCCACCGAATATGCCCGCCGTTTCAGTCGTAGGAAGCGTTATAATGTAAACGTGAATTCTACTTTTCGTTGGTAAAGAGTAGCCCAAGAGTTGGCGGTGGATGATGCTGGCTAGCTAGCTGCCTTCCTTCTAGCCTGTCACTTCTAAATTGGGAACAGCTATCTCAGATAGCCCTCGTGTAGCTTTGCGCGAAATTCAAAAACCAAACCAAACCATACCACGCTACTTAAAACAGAGTTAAACTGAGGTTCACAGTTCCTACTAACGCACAGTAGTACTTAAACGTAGGCATTAAAACCATCTGTCATAGTTGTATAAAAACTAAACACATAATAACTGGTCATTATTGTTTTTTCTAGAGTTGCAACAATGTTCCTTATACCTAAACGATATCATTAGGTTTTGAAGAATACAAGTTTCCTTTTGAAATTGATGGTTTGCCGAATATTCAGCCGATAGCAGCTCTGGAGACTAAAACTGACCTTCGTAGTAACACATGACGACGAACTTTCAATTCTTCGAACCTTATCATCTGTGAAAAAAAGATAAAAAAACGAAGTATGAAAATGGGAGGGGAATGGAAAAAGAAAAGACAGATAGATGATACTTAATATTTGTGTAGATTTTCCATTCGGCACCATTCAACCGTCATTAATCAATCTGATTTGATAAAAAAAAACATTAATACACCACTGGATTTACTTTTATTTCTTCTTCAGTGCCCACCAATAATCAATTGTATTATAGAAACGATTTACAATAAGGAAATATCTATAAGTAACTTGGAAAACTTTAATCAAAAAGGATACGATTGAAGTTTAGGGTGAAAATCTTCTTCGTCGATAAAAGTTTAAGGTTAGTATCTAATATAATTTATTGAAGCATTTTTCACTGCTCGAGAGCCGTGCTTCACCGATTCCTCTCTTAGTTTGCAAGAACCTTAATATTTTGTATTGATTCTTGAAATACAAAATAAAGGTTAAAACAGTTGTATGAACGAGATTTGGTACAAATGCTAACCACTTTTTTTTTTAGCTATTGTAGAAGCTGTTTTAATATTCACGTTGCTTTAGATTTTATTCGTCACAGCATGTTTAATGAAAACTTTAACTGTAGCATTGTTTTATTAACTAACAGTAAAATGTAATTTCACCAAACTGTTTCTTTACAATTGGTTCTAGATTAATTTATAGTGAATATACATTTTTGGTGAATTTACGGAAGTATAAGTGGTTGTCAGAAAAGTCTGCTGTAAATTTTTAAAGCAGCTATGTATAGATGATTTATTTATTTTTATTTATATTAAAAAATTGAATTTTATATTTGCACCTAATGATATGTTTAGTTTTGTCGCTACTAGGAGCCAATGTGTTGGTGTGATTGTGTCGTTTCAAATTGGTAGAAGCGTACGAAAGCATTGTTTGTTTGTTTTTTTGGGGTCCCATCGTTAATTTGCACGTTCATGACTATAGTGTGATCCAAGTGTTGAGTGTGGGTTATATAAAAATTGGTTAAAACTCAGCGGTTATTACATTACTTAAATTCATTTTCATTGAATATTGCTACCTTAAGTATTCCAGATAACTTGGAATTGTGTCATTCATAGGACATGCGTATTTAGAAAAGAAAAGAGTGCAAAGTCAACTATGGATCACTGCTTTCGAACAATATTTTTCATGTTTTTCTAAGAAAATCTGGTACAATTTAAACTTTAATACTTATGCACATGTGCGAAAATTCATTTAATAATTAACAGTGTAAGGTGGGGGAAGTCTTTTTCACATAAAACAAGATTCCTTGGGGTTAACAGCGAGAGTGTGACAATACTGGAAGGAGTGAAAGGAAGGCATTGCTGCAACTTAACTCCTTGAAATCCTGATTGCTTTCCGGCTTGGGATAAAGTATGTGCTCATAATTGGTGATGTATTTTGATAGTTATTCCATTTAATCACCTTAACTAACTCCAATGTTCAATTCAATAGGGTTTTCATGTTTCAGCTATTATAATTTATGTTTATTACATCGTTTTAGGAGTATTTACCTAGCTTCATCTGTGTTTAAAATGAGTTTGTGTATTGAAATGGACCCCTTTAGGAGAGGGATTATTTGTTAAATGAAATAGTTTACATTTGTCCATTAAAATGCATTAATATTGAGGACTTGGAAGGTTAAAACATTTAAGAGAACTTCATTCAAGTTTTATATTCTTCATCTAAGATGAAATTAATTTTTGAATATCTACATTCATCTGCAAAATACTTTACGAACATTTCTTAACAATATGCGATATTGTTTTTGAATTTGTAAATAATAAACATGAAACATCTATGTGTATTTAAAATTGTTAAAACAAACACTAAATGATGTATTTTCGTTAAACTTTAAATGTGTTCGTTAATATTATATTATTTTGTCCAAAACTGTAAATGTGAAAAAGAACTTAAAGCCTGTAGACATTTTACAGAGTTGAACATGAATATGTTTTTAGTTACACCACTCTAATTGTAAAATATATAGTATTCTTAACAACAGTATCGTTTGATGTAGGAAAATATGACTTTATATTAATTTTTCACTTGTATGAGAATTGCCAATGGTTATAAAGATAAATAATCAACAAAATCAGTTCATTTCAGAAACGGAAGTATGAATTTTATATCGATCTCCGTGTTAATTAGCGTTATATAAACTAGCATGTAATAACCGATCTCCGCTGCGGTGTTCAGACGCTTCCTTGTGATTCGCTCCCCAGTGGCACAGCGGATGTGCAACGATTGAAACCGGGTTTCAATACACGTGATGGTCAGATCACAGATAGCCCTTTGTGTAGATATGTGCTTAACTACAAACAAACTTATCCTTGTGATTCACAGAGGTTCTTCCATTATCCCCAGTTACTTCGATAGCTAAGGAGTGGTCCGTAACCTGAACATGTGGTACCTGAACATGCATGCCAAGTTTGGTCCCGCTAAGGGGCTCAAGAATACAAAATACTATACCAGATTCGGGTTCAGGAACTCTGAAAACGTACTATTAGACCCCTATCTTACCTGGGTGAATTTTTAGGTGCGTTTTAGCCTCCTTGGTAGGGGTCTATGCCATCTAGATAATAATACCCCTGATACATCTTTAATTCCCACTGTCGAATTTAGTTCTGCTAACTCAAAACTGTGGAAGGGGTTAGCTGGACAAAGATACAGAGATACATACAAAACTAAAAGGTGGTCAAGAGTACAAAATCCGATGTCAGGTTCGAGTTCAGCCACTCTGAAAACGTACTCTTAGATCACCATAATACTTGGGCGAATTTCCGAGGGCGTTTTAGCCTCCCTGGTACCCCTTTGGTAGGGGAGGGCGCTACGTCTTATAGCCTGTCCTACCAAGTTTGTGCCTGCTAGCTGCAAAATTGTGGGAGGAGTTAGCTGAGCATGCAGTTACGAGCTTAATTAATATAGTTTCTTAATGCTTCCTTCCCCAGGCCAAAGTGGACTTACTTTCAAAGCTTTGTACACCCATCTGGTTTCGGATATCGATAGGAACTTTTTTTTCTTGTCTAAACACCTATATTTCAAAAAAGAAAGGCTTATTGACCTTGACCATTGACCTACTGCACGAAAAACTAATTGATTACTCCTTCGAAGCTCCGGATTTGTCTCCTAAACTTCGTGTGTCCTTCAGTTATTTCTTAAAACAACAGACAAAAGAACAGACAAATACTGTGAATGATTATCATTACCAAATTCGCTGGGAAGTGGGTAGACTGCAAAAAACAACTTAATATTTTGTTTGCCGAGCTTAACGACGAAATGCGCTTAGATGAGTTCTCAGGTCAGGACTGGTGTACCAATACATTTCGAAAATAATGTCTTCAAGCCAGAGAACTCCCAGTGCAAATAAACAGTACAGCGTTTAAAAGTAGTTTCTGTCTGTGTAAATAATATACAGAGAACGCCTCTGTTGTTTTTACTATTCGGGAGGGTATGATGTAGAATCTGTTTTTAGTGTATGAATTAAAAGTAGGCTTACATAATTTTAGTGTATTGTGCTTACTTTTACTGTATTGTGAATAATAAAAGTTTATTATGCAGAGGTTTAACAAAGAAGACATGCATAACAGTCATTGTCATGAATCTTATGCCAAACTGCAATTTAATATGGTTTAATTTTTTAATAGGTATTGTTTGGGTTTTTGTAGTTACCATAAACAGAGTTACTGCAAAAAACAAGCCATAAAGTTACTTAAGTCATTTGTTTCGAACCTCTCGGTGTTAAAACACCATAAATATTGGTAAAGAGAAATAATTATGTCGACAAGCATCTATGTAATATAGAAGGTGGTGTTTAATATAGCATACAAAAAGTGAAGACACCTCTTACTGTAAATTTCTATTGTGTTAAGTTCAATCTGGCCCACAAAACTCTTTATAGAACCAGACGAAGACTGCACTTTGCATGGAGCGTCCTCAGTACGCTTAGGTGCGTGTAGAAATATTTAACAGAATTAGGATACATTTTGGAGGATTTAAAAATTTTGGGAAATAAGAATCCTGAGAAAGGTCATCACTTCTTTAAAGGTTTGATGACTCGATTTTTCTTCTGCGATTACTTTATTATATATTTTTTTTCTCCAAACTCTGTAAACAGTTCCCTGACAGGCGATGTAAGTATGTTTTAAATTAAAGTTCCGTCTACGAAACGCCCACAGAAGTTGAACAGTTGAGTAAACAGGTTTATTGTGATTATAGAACCTGAAACCAAACAATTTACCCTAACCCGAGTGACGACTTAAAGAAACCTTTGCTATTAAAATAAATATGTTATAGGTCGACATAAAGAAAGGAGTGGTAGAGAGCGTAAGTCTAAATCTTTTTTATAATCGAACCGTATGAGTTTGTTGTTGCTTTATTCTTGAACTGCATTCTGTCCAATTGTTGCTTTATTCTTGAACTGCATTCTGTCCAATTGTTGCTTTATTCTTGAACTGCATTCTGTCCAATTGTTGCTTTATTCTTGAACTGCATTCTGTCCAATTGTTGCTTTATTCTTGAACTGCATTCTGTCCAATTGTGTTTTTCTTTGTACTGGCGACAACGTGATTCGCTGCGATGTATCATTGTTGTTAATGAAATGGTGTTAAAACTCACCATCTTCCAAGTTCTCTTGTTTTTAAATTTATCTTTCACAGCAACGTCTTCCCTCTAGTGGCTCAGCGGTAAGTCAACGGCCTTATAACGCAAAAAATCGGGTTTCAATACCCACGTTGGGCAAAAGTACAGATAGCCCATTGTATAACTACGGCAAGGTGAAGTACCCATAATTTGAAAATTTCAAGACAAATGTGTTAGTATTTAATTGTAAGTCCGAGTTTTTTTTTTTTTTTCATAGGTTGATGTTTGAAGTGAGATTTTATGAATCTTATGTGACATGTCCTGTTCTCATACGGAAAAAAAGAACAACTTAATTTATATTAAATATATTTTAAATACATTATATTTAAAATCGAACTTTCTTAGAAATGCATTTTATTTTATGCAGAAGAAAAATGTTAAAAGGTTGTTCACGGTTTTGTTATACGCCGTAATTTATGCGAATAATAAAAATAATTTTTTGTAAACTTTGTGGATTCCTTCTTCTCTCATCAGTGGAGGACAGCGATATGTTTACGAACTTACAACGCTAAAATCCGAGGTTCGATTTCCCACGATGGGTACAGCAGCTAATCCAATTAATGTGGCTTTGCTCTAAAACAAACAAACTTTCATCTGTGTAAGGCGAGTAAGTGGTGTTTTGTTAAAGTTCTTATTTTGTCAGCAGGAGTAACGTAAAGGCAAAAATTTGTTTGCATATGTAGCTTTACATGTAATAAAAGATGTTGAACTTAGATGTAAAAGTTATTACACGTAGCATATTTGGTCTTAAATAGTTAAATCAAAAATTAAACCGATGTGATTAAGTAACCTATTAACATTTAATGTAAACACTTGTATTAGAAATCCGCCATGGAAGACCCTACCTTAATCAGCACTTGTGTGATTAGCTTGCAGGACTATGAATAAGAGGGCCGATGGTTCGCAATCTTTTTCCTAAAACTTCCAGTAACTGATCACAGTAGCTGAAGAGTTAGCAGTGAATGCTGTTGACTAGTTAGTTGTCAACCTCTAGACCAGTGGTTCTCACATTTTGTTTGGGGGGGGGGGGTCGTCGGACTCGTGTAATTTCACAAAACAAACTAAATGTATCACTGTTATTAATATTAGCCATAAACTTGCCTTTCTACGTTTTAATGCAGTGTGTGTGTCTGTTTTGGTGAGAAACGTTCTGTTATGTAGGGTGTAATATTTGTAAACTTTAGCCTCAGGTCACGGGGGATCGAGCCTCAGATTTTAGCGTTGTAGGTCCGTAGACTTACCGCCGTCCCATCAGAGGATTCTGTAGTTGGACATTAGGGCTGCAAGTGATGAAATTTCTGTCTACAGGTACATAGTAGCAAATTGCATCAGAAAACAAAATGCTTTGTCTGCAAGTTCTAGGTAATATCCAGTTCTGTGAATCCAAAACTCGAACAGTGAAATTCTTTTAAACTACAATCTTAATGTTCCGTCTCAAGAAAGCTCTAACGCAGCGTTTTAAACTTTTCCAGTTAATTTGTACATATTTTTCGAACTTGTATAGTAGACATTTAAGGTCTCAAGTGTCGGGTTTACTCTGGGGTCTACAGATACTTCATTGTAATTATGTAATTTTTCCTCTCAAAAATATATGAGATAAATTTTTCTTTTTTCAAACTTACCAAATTACATTATAAATGATCTGAACAAATCCTCGTATGTGTAACAAAAACAGTGTGATATATAGTTTTTAACTGTAAACAAAATAGCGCATGATGAGAAAAATTATTGTGTTGACCGTAAGGGGAATATCGAGTTTTTTAACTAAGTAAAGCAGTTAAACTCTACTTTCGAGTAAAGTAATTTTATTTTACCTTTAACCCATTCAGTATGGCATTTGTATTCGATTTAATTACGTATGAATGACTAGGATACACCAGAGAGACTGGAATGTCATGTTCAAAATATTTTTATGGGATATACGAATCCCACCAGTCGAGACCTGCATATACATGTTTTTTTAAGCTATCTTCTCAGTGTTTTAACTTAGATGTTTGTTTGTTAGATAATGACGTTATGATCTGGAAATATTTGTGTAGTAATGAGAAAACGAGTACTATATACGTCCGAGAAACAATGAAGCATTTAGAGAGTGCGGGTTAGTGCGTCTGTGGTTGAAGTTATGCAAACAAGTTAATAAAATGAATTTTCTATATAGAAGAAAAACAAGGCTATACATTTTATATGTAACCAGTGGCGCAGGGGTAGGGTGAGCAGTTGGTCCCTAGTACATTAGTACATTAGAGAGTGCAGGTTATTGCGTCTGTGGTTGAAGTTATGCAAACAAGTTAATAAAATGAATTTTCTATATAGAAGAAAAACAAGGCTATAAATTTTATATGTAACCAGTGGCGCAGGGGTAGGGTGAGCAGTTGGTCCCTAGTACATTAGTCGCTTTAGATAATACAACAATGTTTCGTAAAACCATAACATAGCAGGATAGAATGGATTCTAAAGAAAGGTTTTGAAATATAACACTAATAATACCACAGTGGATGCTATAGATAATTTAACAATGCTTCATAAAACTATAGCACAGCAAGATAGTACGATTCATAAAGAAAGGTTTTATAATATAACACCACAGTGGTTGTTATTGATAATACAACAATGTTCCATAAAACTATAGCACAGCAGAATAGTACGATTCATAAAGAAAGGTTTTATAATATAACACCACAGTGGTTGTTATAGATAATACAACAATGTTCCATAAAACTATAGCACAGCAGAATAGTACGATTCATAAAGAAAGGTTTTATAATATAACACCACAGTGGTTGTTATAGATAATACAACAATGCTCCATAAAACTATAGCACAGCAGAATAGTACGATTCATAAAGAAAGGTTTTATAAATCAAAACAGCGTGGGTTTTAGATAAAATTGTAATATAACCGAACTGAATGGATATTAAAGACGTTTAATACAATCGCCTATAATGAGAATTAATAAAACTATAATATGTAGTGGGTTTGGGAAGATGCGTAATATTATAACGTAGTGAGTTTCAGGAAAAGCATGACACTATAATATGTAGTTAGTCTTAGGGAAAGCATAAAATTGTAATATGTAGTAGGTCTTAGCGATGCTATATGTGAACAGAAGAAAATGATTGGGCAGTGATCAAGCTAAGAACTAGAGTAGTTTAGATGATACTATATATGAAAACTTTATGTGGTCGATATAAAGTTATTAACTTCATTGAAAAAAATAGTTTTTTTGTAATTCAATAGAATATTTTATTCATTTTAACAGACTTGCTTCACTGAAGGCAAGGAGAGGATGAATACCTAAAGAAAAACATCATCCCTGTGTTTAAATACCATGTAAGAAGTATCTACATATTTAATAATCTAAAGTTCCCGTGTTGATTGAAAGAATCAAAGTTGGAACTAGGCTCATACGTTGTCTTTCCAGCTTTCATCGGCCGCTTTTCAACTACTAATTGTTATTGGAGCACTAAATAAACCAACCCTCTCCGTTTTACTCTTGGAATCTCTCAAAATGACCAGCCAAATTAATAGCCGAAAGTTCTTTTGACATTTTTACGACCGTAAGTATAAAATGCACAACTTTGCCTCAGGTTCTTGTCGTCTCAAGAGCCTCGTCAGTGATTCTTACAGAAAGAATTCAACTGTTGAAAGTACCGTTGTTTATTATTAGTGTTATTTTATTTTAGTACATCGATGGCAATATCTAAAGCTTATAAAAATTACCTTGTCCCATTAAAACTGTCTTATGCGGCTGAAAATTATTTAAAAGGGGAAAATATCTTTTGAAAGTCGACTGATAAATGTCGGCCCTTGTTTTAATTAACACACAATCTTCCAAGCTTAGAAAATTCCAAGAAGAGTATTACTGTTGGCTACCTGCATCAAAAGTGAATTGATGAGAATACTGCCCAGTTTTGTTTCGTAATATATTTTTTTTCTTGCATTAAGTGTGCTGTGTTTTAGGACAGATCGGTTGATCGTGTCAGGTCTTAGCATATGTATGTAAACCCATATATATGGTAACAGAAGTGGTGTACTGAAGTCGACTGTGGTTTTGGAAATGTCTGAGATTATCCTTTTCTTTGCCTTTCTCATCTAATCGGAGGGAGATTTGGGACTGTCACAGAGAGTTCGTTATAATGGAGCACTTGCAATTCCTGGATGGTAATTATTACGCAAGCCGCCATCTTGCTCAACTGTCCTGCTGAGATTGCTACCTGTAGGATGTCCTTAATTACCCCTTTCAGTGTAATTCTTCTTTCTTTCGGCCTGGGCCTGTTTGCATTTTCCCAGCCGCCCCAGGAGATAAGACTTAAAGCCGAGCCATGGCGTAGCACCTTTTTACATCGTTATCGTGGAGTAGATATGGCTCAGGAAATTTGATAGTGAAGTAATTTGGCCATGTTATTAACATTATGTGGTCGATATAAAGTTACAGCTTAAATTGGGGTTTCACGTTTTCTGATTTGTGCACCTAAAGATGTCTCCAGCGTGTTGAACTCAAGTATGAAGTAAAAGCCTACCAAACTTTTACCCCACAGAATGTTTTAACGAAATATTGAATAACTTGACAAGTGTTTAGTTTGTACATTTTTACTACTTATGCAAAGATAATGGTGACCATCAGTAGGTCAATCCTGACTGTTGTAAGTCGCAAACATAAAAAGACATGTTTATATTTTAAAACTCTGTAGATTCAACTGTTCATTTTAAATTATACAAGATGTGAGATGTTTTCGTTCCGTGAACTGCTACAGGAACCAGCCACTGAGATTAACAGACACTGTGTAGTTTTATGTAACCTGTTAAACTACTGCGGAATCCTGTTTAACCTGTTCAAACCAGACACTAAGGTTGGCATACACTGTGTGGAGCCTTACGTAACCTGTTCAGACAAGGCACTAAGGTTGGGATACACTGTGTGGAGCCTTACGTAACCTGTTCAGACAAGGCACTAAGGTTGGGATACACTGTGTGGAGCCTTACGTAACCTGTTCAAACCAGACACTAAGGTTGGCATACACTGTGTGGAGCCTTGTGTAACCTGTTTAAACGAGGCAATGAGGTTGATAGACACCGTGTGGAACCTTATGTAACCTGTTCAAACGAGGCACTAAGGTTGGCATACACTGTGTGGAGCCTTGTGTAACCTGTTTAAACGAGGCAATGAGGTTGACAGACACCGTGTGGAACCTTATGTAACCTGTTCAGACAAGCCACTAAGGTTGGCATACACTGTGTGAAGCCCAAGTTAACATATTCAAACCAAGCACTATAATGTTTACAGACATTGTGTGGAGCCTTATATGACCTGTTCAAACCAGGCACTAAGGTTCACAGACAGTGTTTAGAGCTATATGTAATCTGTTCAAACCAACCATACGGTTGACAGACAACTGTGTGGAACCTTATGTAACCTGTTCAAACAAGGCACTATAAGGTTGACAGACACTGTGTGGAGCCTTATGTGACCTGTTAAAACTAGGTACCAAGGTTGACATGCATTATGTGTAGAGTTATGTAACCTGCTAAAATCAGTCGCTGACGTTGCCAGACACTGTATGTATGTGTGTAGTTTTACGTAACCTGTTAAAACCTGTCATTGAGGTTAGCACACACTGTGTGGAGTCTTATGTAACTTGTTAAAACCAGTCACTGACGTATGCAACGTAAATATTAGTTTAACGAGTGTTATGGATAATAACTGGGTATATGTACAGAAGTTAAGTGTTATTTTACTTGGAGATGAGTGCTGTGTGTAACAACTGTCTGAATACCTGTATTCAGAAACTGTCAGTTGTTGTAGGTCATGGAGACTGTAATGTTAGGAATCACCGCATTATTTGGTTTACTGACGGGTATGGTAATACCTTGAAGAAAAGTGTAAGTATTATGAAATGTTTTCTTTTCCTTGATATATATCATTAGAGAAACATGCTTTTGTTCAATGTAGAAACTTGGCGCAAGTTGTAATAAATTATTGAGGTTTAATAGATCCTCAGACTGAAAATCACAAGTAACGGCCAGGACTGAGTGAATAACAGTTGAGTGATAACACCTGCTACTGTTTTTACCTTTGAATTGTTACACGTATGATTGGCCTCCGAGTTATGGTTGGCCGATGCCTATAACTGTTTCATTTTTACAGGATAATTCATGTTATTTGATCATGCTTCTCGGTTTTAATCAGAGAGGGACTGGATGTCGAATGAATTTCCCATAAAAACAGTGTCTGAGGAATCGTATGTTTGGCTTGATCAGGACTGATGTCTTCTATCAGCATTTTATTTCTTTTTCACAAGAAGTGTGAACAAAGTACATTGTATGTGTGTACATTACCGCTTACTGTCCAGGGCTCTGTGGTTATTGGTAAAACTGAACTTAGTAGTCAAGGTCACACAAAAATGGTTATAAAATAACGAAAGAAAACACATTTCTGAGATTAAAGTTTAATTCTTTCCGTGCTATGGGCACAAATACATATGTCCAAGAGTTAAAGGATTAACATGCGCTTTTTAGACTTTTGTACCATTACGAAGAAAGGGTATCCCCCGTCAAATTTATCAAAGTGTACCAAGTTCAAGTTTCAGGTATGTAATGAAATGTTAAAACACGTGTATCTTTCTGTTTTCTATTGTGTATTTAAAAATAAACCAGAATTAGTTAAAGGTATGGAGAACTTGATCATCACGTGATAGTGACCCTTATTAGTCAAAGTAAAGTAATATTGGGCGGAGTTTTGTGCTCCCTATTCCAACGTATTCTGTAATATTCTCCGTTAGTGTGTTTCCCTTCACATTTAATGAATAGCAGATTCTGATGGTACAACATCATTCTTCTAAACGAGCAGAAAATCGCCCAAAATTTAATAATCTAGACTCGGAGTGTTTCTTACACTTGAATACGGCTCATTTCCAACATCAAATACACGTGGTTGTAGGACGTATCTTGTAGTTTTTAAGTCAAAACTGTGTTAACGACAGGTGTTTCAAAATGAAAAACTCCAGATCTATGGCGTTAAAAATGTGCACATCATAAGTAATATATATTTTGTATAGTTGCATCAAACAAAATTTATTAGTACTTTTGCGATATACTGCATGTCTGGGCATTTATATACAGGATATCATTATGAAAATGCTCTGTGGGTGTGTTATAAGAGTGACAGTTGAAAGACTCGAATCTCAATGTTCCATTTGACAAGAGTAGCCCAAAACTTGAAAGTGGGTGGTGTGGACTAGCGGACTTCTGTCAAGAGCCCCCCCCCCCCAGGACTTATAACGCTAAAAATCGGGTTTCGATACCCTTGGTGAAAACAGCACAAATAGGCCCATGGTGTAACTTCGTACTTAAGAACAAAACAAACAATCCATCTAGTCTGCCACTTCAAAATTAGGCGAAATTCAACAGACAAAAAAAAAAAGTTGTCAGTTGTCTTTTTGTTGCATCTTAGGCAATTATCAAGTCTTGTTTTTGCATAAACTTCTGGAACTTGTAGTAATAATACATAAAATATGTTTTTTTTTAAATTATCTCGGCTGTGTTCAGACGTACAAATGAACTGGATGAATAATTCGCCATTTATTAACCAAACGAACTTGAAACATTGTTAGATGAAAATTAGTGATATTTCAGAAGCAGTTTCGTGGAACTTTATTTGAATTAAAGAGTCAGAGCTTGCAACAAGCTTATGACCAAATGTATGTTGTATATTATTTTACAGGTCAGGATCTCTGATGTAATCATTTTACACGTAAAGGTTTTGTTTGTTTGTTTTGGAATTTCGCGCAAAGCAACACGAGGGCTATCTGCGCTAGCCGTCCCTAATTTAGCAGTGTAAGACTAGAGGG
>NW_013665827.1:449769-454324 GCF_000517525.1 Limulus polyphemus | reverse complement strand
TGAAAGGGCGAGCATGTTTGGTGGGATGCGGATTCGAACCCGCGACCCTCAGATTGTGTTCAACGCCGGGCACACACGTAAAGGATAGGAGTTTGATTTCACTTATTGTGTCGTAATGCTTTATGAAGTCTCTTGCAGTAAAATTTTGTATTCCTTTACCTAAGTTTTCTTAAATCGTTAAATATTAGTATATAATTTCCCTTTTAAAATTAACTGACTTTTTTATGTGAATAATTCAATACACGCAATATTAAGTTTTGATTTGTTTTGTTTTACGTTCACTTTATGAAGAAATACGTTGCCGTCGACGTTTGTTATTGTAAGAAATTTTTGAAACCTTTATTAACTTCACAGCATTGGCATCAAACGTTTGCTCAAATTATAAAAAAACTTCAAATGATTATTAGTCATAAACAGTTTAGTAGCGCCATCTTACGTCATTTTTGTAATAAAATATAATACTTTGAATATTGTTTGGTAGTATTTCCAAATGAATCAAATATTAGATGAATATTTTATTGTATACAAGTGAAATGGTTTTACTTCATGTTCTTTTCTTTACTAAAAACAAGTTGTTTCAGCTATTTTGTCTCTTACTTATCAGTGTTAGATTTATTAGTTGCTTTACTTAGCTCTAAAATTATAAAACATACCAAAAGATAAAATCGCTGTGGAAATGTTGCCCATGTTTTTCGGTGTTGCTTTAAGGATGTTAAAAGTTTAATTTCTGCACAAACTTCAGTTATTTTTGTTTTTTTTTGAATGCTTAAGTTATATTTGTAGTTCTACATATTTTTACGATATTATTTTTCACATAAAGCAGTAGTGGAAAAGAGAAAATCATTATCAGTTTTAAAAATTAATTTATCGGTGGTGTTTTATAATGCACACTCAGTTTGCTTGTGTATTTATTAAGTGTGGGCATGTTATAATAAAGATGTGATTTTGACTGTTAGATCTCCTTTTCTTTAGATCTGAAAAAAATGCCAAAATCGGCACTGTCATCCACAATAGACTCGTATATAAATCAGCTGAAAAAGATTGAATTCTTGTGTAGTTTCTAGACAACAGATTGTTGTTCTGCCACCTCGGCCGGCCTTGCGGGTTGACAGGCCGCACTGGACCCCCCGTCGGATGGCCCTCTGGGCCTGCTTGCAGTGAGTGTCAGGGCTGCGAGGGTCTAAACACAAGAATGTGGGGCCTGAGGGAAAGAATGTGCGGCGGGTAATCCGCGACCAATGCCGTCCTAAACTACGAGGAGGCTGGTTCGTTTGCTACTCGGAGCTCAGTAGCATGAGAGGATTCGCGCCAGAATGTTGTTGCTTGTGCATGATCACCATCGACAACAAATATAAGTTACAAAAAAATCAAACAAAAATAAAAGCGAAAAGAAACCGGAAAGAAATCTATCGGCCTGTAGAAAACTGGATTACCGAAAGGAACATGTGTAATCCCTTCTGAAGGTAAGGAAGATCTGATACTTACCATGTGTAATCTCTTCTGGAGGTAAGGAAGATCTGATACTTACCATGTGTAATCCCTTCTGAAGGTAAGGAAGATCTGATACTTACTGCCGATTTGTATAAAAATAATGTTTACTTTTGGAAGCAAGATAATACTTTTTTTTTTCGAAGGAGTAGCCGCGGCCACAGTCAAGTGAGTTTCTAGTAAAACAAGATCTACTAGTTTATTTCTACCATGATGATAACTCGTAAGTCTCAAAAAAGTAGACTTACTAGAAAAGCTTTCCTCGCACAGCGCTTGCGCAAAGAGTTTACAACTCGAGGTCAGTGTAAGTAGCTAAACCTGGAAGAGATAGCCATGGTTGATTACACCACCAACGTTTGTTGTTCGTTGTGCAAGTATGCACGCCATGCAGTACGGTTCATCCGTATTCTTGGAATGTCACACCAAAAGTCTATTTATAATATGTACCCAAAAAATTTCGTGTATATAGTAAACGTTGTTAAGTTTCAGGAAGAATGAAGGACTTTTCGTAAAGGTGAATATGGAATGTGTATATCTCCATTTCATTCTAGACTTGCTCACAGTCTTTTGTAAAACACTAGTTTTTTTTTAGGTCAATCACATACTTGATGCCTTGTTCCTGGGGCTTGTTATAACTGAAATCATATTAGTTAACGTAATAAAGCGATCTAGCTCAGCTGATACCAGTGATAAATAGCCCAGTTTTACCAGTTTGTCACTTGAATGGTTATAATTTATTCACAAATTCTGGCTCGCAAAATTCCCATCTTTAATTGAACTACTTCCTAAGACTTGTTAGTGTTCGAGTATTGGTTTTTATAGACAACGGGTTTTATATTGAATGTGCTCCATCCTCCGATGGCTCAACGGTAAACTTGAGGGCTTGTAATGTCGGGGTTCGATTCCCGTGGTGGACACAGTACAGATAACTCCTATGTAGCTTTGCGCTTAATCAGTACATGGAAACATTCAATAATTTTAACTTTTGGATAGATTGGTTGCAAATTGTGATCTACTTTGTGAAAGAAGAAACTTTTTCCTGTCACCTAACGTCATGCATTTTTAGAGTAGACTATGAGATCTTTGCGTATTTGAATGTATTCCTTATTCTCTACCTACAATTCTGTATCTTGTCTACGTTTCTGAGTAAATTATATAGATTTAATTACTAGTGCTTTTTATTTATGAATCTCATAAATCATTGTTTGAACATAACACTCACGATCGAAGAGAATCCGCAGAAAAAATGAAGCATAAATCATTGTTTGAACATAACACACACACACACACACACGATCGAAAAGAATCCGCAGAAAAAATGAAGCTGACCTTATATTTTCATTTAAGTGAAATATACTATGATTTAAATTTTACACTAATATTTTTTGGAAGTTAAGGTAAATAAGCAGCAGTTTTCTCATTAATCAGATATCGTTAGCTTTAAGTACACAACTTTAAAATGACAATATATGTGGAAGCAAACTTGGTTGTGTTTGTTGTTAACCACAAAGCTACAAAAAGGACTATCTGTATTATGCGCACTACGGGTATCAAAACCCGATTTTTAGCGTTATAAGCTTTCAACCTTACCGCTGAACCACTGGGGGAAGGGGGTCCAGCAGACTAGATTGAAATCCAAACATTTGAATGTGATTTTTGGTTTTAAATTACTTGCTTGTTAAGATTTGTACCAATTCTGACGGCTTATATTAAATATATATTTATTATATTGCTAAACACGTTATGTTATTTTTGATAATAGTTTAATTTACATTGAATGTCGAAAGTTAGCCACAAATATACATTCACTGAAAGTGTAGATAACTGAAGAGCGGGAGTTATGTTTTTTTTTTATCCACTGTTTGTCTCAGCATGGGTGCTTGCGTGAGTGACACTTTTTTTTTTCTCTAATAGATATCTGATAAAGTCGGATCAGCCTGAAAATTAAGTCTATCGTACGACTAGCCAATTAGGAGTTTATATGTAAAAGGTCAGGAGTGCAGAAAAATCATGCATATCGTCATCGTCGCTAGGAATACCGTTAAGAAGATATAAACCTTTATTTGTTAATTTCTTTTCTTCACCAGAACGTGAATTTCAGTGAAGAAAAGATGATCTACATGCCTAGTCTGTTTTTTGATTCTCTACTTCCGCTGCAACAGACTAGTTTCGCCGAATTCACAGCTCATTAGTGCTGCTTGGAAGAGCGAACTAAATAAATATAGTAGGCCCTATATAATAGGGAGTAATGGCGTAAACATCTAAGTTAAGATATAAACTTATTCAGGAAAGGATGTTTTGGGCTTTACAACACAATAACATAGCTTGAAACGTGGTAGGCACATGACTATAAAACGTTCAGGGTTGTCGCCAGGACCTTTTTAGGTCGTTTATGAAATCAGTAACACATGCAACATGCAGGCCTAAGAGTCAGTAGCAGTCCAGTACCTGCCCCCCAACCCCTTCGGTTTACTCATTTTTCTCTTTGGGAAGCCAGGTTATTCTTTATTTAGTAATCGTTTTTGGAAAACATGCTCTTCTGATCGAATAATTTAGACGGCTTACCATTTGTAAGAAAATCTTACCATGATCTAATTTAGGCATTTGAAATAAATCGAGCTGTAACAAGTGATTCTCTAGCCGATCTTTTAACCTTCTCATTATTATTTTTGTAATTCTTTGGGACATATAAGTACGCGACATCGCTCTCGAAACGTATTTAACGTTCCAACGGTAAGCTTGTAGACTTATAACGCTAAAATTTGGGGCTCGATCCCAACGTGGGCACAGCGCAGATAATCTGTTATGCAGCTTTGCGCTAAGCAACAAAACAAAGTATTCAAACGTAGGGATGAAATAAATACTCTAGCTAAGTTATATCATGCTAAGAAATATTAATGCGAAATATGTCCTCTTGTTTTCTTCTCTCTCGTAAATAACTTGTAGTTTGCATCGAGTTAAAAGCTTGGAAGGTTATTATAACCTGTTTTCTGATAGTAGAAAATTAACACTAATGCTTTTGTAGAACTCAGATACTCAGTGTTTGTTGATTATTCCTAGGAGACGG
>NW_013665827.1:439050-449317 GCF_000517525.1 Limulus polyphemus | reverse complement strand
GAAGAGGAAGTCCGTGTTTATATTCGTGGAATTTCGGGATTTATTATTATTATTTCGGAGTACAATAATCATGATGTTTTTACTGGGGAACCTTAGTTTTATAAAGGGTCATTATTGCCCAGAAGTGAATGTCGTTGACCTCCCACCGGTTAAAAAAACAAATTAAAGCACTAACTGGCTAGCTTAAAGAACAACAAAATTTTAGTTAATAACATTTAATGAAAAAATAGTTTTTTATTAGTGAATTATTCCTTTTAGACGTGTTGCTATCAGTTGTAGGAAAGCCGGACGGGGCCTAACATGACCAGAAAGATAAATAGCACTGTGGCCTGTAGGCTATGAAAGTTGAAAGGAACGCCAATAATATGTGCTCGACCTAGCGGTGAAGAGATTCGTGTGCAGGCCGAGCCAGGTATGTTGCTATAGGCACAAAACTTTTCTACAGCAGCGTACGCTGACCCAATATGACTTTTGCTATTACCTGAAGCTCGCCAAATAAAGGGGTAGTAGAAACTAGTACGTCGCTTTAGTGCTTAACATTCCGGTATAGTGTTGCTACCCCAGTTATAATCTTTTTAATTTTTTTATGGGACTCTTCAGTCTTACTACATGCTACGAATAGTAATTATTTGTCATTACGTGCCTTGTATTATTTACCATGAGGTCCTGATTCAAGTGTAGTTTATCGCCATAAAAAGGTTCGTAAGTATTCTGTTAATAAAGTTGTGATATTATCCATGGATGATTTATGTGTTTTTGTTTAAGAAAGAGTTGACCATTCTTGTTTTCTTTCATACCTGTGTGTTTTGCATTGTATAGGAAATTAACGCATTATTTAAAATGCATAAAAATATTATTAATGTACTTTTAAGAAATTAAAAGTGCAGTAAAATGCTTGTGTATAAATTATTATTTTTTCTTTATTTATGATACTACAGGGGTGTTGTATTGACCATTGGCCGGAGCCAGCCGATGCTTGGTCATCGGTGTGATGATGTCATCTGTGCCTCCTGTGCCTGAATTCCGGGATGCTGACCAGTACTGGCAGCCTCTCTTGAGTAACAGTGTCGAGATTATTCGGCCTAAACCACGTCGCTTGGGAGACATGAATCAACAGAATAGCGCTATCTGCAGGAGCTCTAGTCGTGAAGGGTTATTTGCAGGAACGCCATTAAAATCGTTTAATAGAGAGTTGGTTGGAGGATCTGCCCCCGTATTGACCAAATTTAACAAAGAGACAAGTGTACCAACTTGTGAAAGTGGTAGAAGTACCAGTAAGGAGCATATTACCAGTCCGAGCATTCCATTGGCCCAGACCAAAACCTCTATCTCAGGAAACCATTCAAGTGTTAATACTCCTACGCATCGTTCTCCTGCTGGTAGGGAGAAAATATCACCTGTACCTTCATGTTCTAGAGATACTCCAACTGGTGGATCCCAACCACCGCGGGTATCGACAAAGGATATGACTGGATCTCACAGTTCTTCTAATTTCTCCTCTTTGGGAGTTAATGGTAGAACCAACACGGAGATACTTCCTCATACAACAAGTTCTCCAGGTCTGGTCATCCAAAGCTCACGAATTTCTCCTGCTACGAAAGGTGTAGCTACGGAACCTCAGAGTACCAGAATCTCTCCTTCTGCTAAGTTACTTTCTTCGGATCCACAAGCTTCAAGGTCTTCACCTGGTTCTAAGTCGCTTACTGTTGAATCTCAAAGTCCTAAGTTACCAGGTTTGACAAAACATTTAGCGACTGAGTTACTAGGTTCTAGAATAAACACGAATGTAAAAAATCTAGGAAACGAAGCTGTTGTGTCGCAATTATTTTATGAAAAACCGAATGAAACGAGACCTCTGTCAGCCCATTGTTTATGGGAAAGCCACCGCATTGAAGAAGAAGATGAAGGAATTCCTCCTGATGGACATATGTCACCTTACATAGATTCAGCTTCAAACACAGACTGTGGATCCCTTAGTAAAAGCTCTTCGGATGGAGATCCCGTGATTTGTCGACGACGACCACCCACAAGACTAAAGTCCCGGCGACGGAATATTCTAAGCTTTCCAAATATGTTTAGTGTAGACGATTCTAAGGTTTTGCAAAGACGTCAAGAATTTTATGGAGGATCATCTAGTGATGAAAATAGGTGAGAAGTTAGCTGAGTGTAATATATTTGTAATTCCATAATAAACAGAAGAGTTATTTCAAAAACTGATAGATAAATGATTACATGTTTGAAAAATGTGCAAGTTAAAACTTGTATTCGTTGTTATTACATCATGCTTTGTTTAACCCTTTATTTCTGTTTATTGAGACTAACCAGAACTTTAATTTCGTATTTCGTTTCTTATTTGGGTATATGTTTCCTATTCTGTTTTCAGGTCATCTGGACATGCTAGTATGAGCGACGGCCAATCGTCTCATGTGAGTTCATCACCCACTGAAGGATCCATGATGAGAAATCACGTTGATATAGATAGGCATGATCTCCATGGAAATGATGATTGCCAAACAGATCATCTACACAGAAGTGACAATAAAACCTTGACAGCACGAGAAACCTCACTGAAGGCAGTTCCAGAGGACGAAAAGCTGATTACTCATGGTTCTCACCATTCGGGATTAAATAAACCATCTGGTCGACGTTCTACAGCATCTCGAAGAAACCACAGAGTTGCTATGGCCAGAGAGGACTTGACACTTCATTTAGAAGGGGCGTCTGGATTAGAAGACATACGTCATGCTATCGAACAGCTTTCAGTTCGCACACACGGATCTCGTACAAGCTATTCCACGTCCACTTATTCTTCTATGAGTGGAAGTGAATCGGAACCTGTTCGAAGGCTTATACGTCACTCCAGTCTTGAGACTATAAACACAAACATTACAAGTGCTGATGAATTTGTATGGCTTGACAGTCACAGTCGTTTGGTGGAGCTGCAGCAGCTTCCCTGGTCTAATCACGATGTTCTGAGAGTAATTCAAAATGGACGCTTGAAAGAGTACTTAAGTCATATTTCCATGGAAACTGTGCCAAGATTAGCCTATCTTTTACAGCGACCTTTAGTGCGTGTAGCACGTGAAGCCCAGAGATTCTCTAGAAGTTTGGGAATGTGTAGCAAACAAGAAATTAGTGGTGCCCTAAAAGTGGTTCTCAGTCCTGCCTTGGCAGACAGTTGTATCAAGGCTTGTCACCGGAGCGCTGCCATATACACAGTTTGTGGGGACCACTTACGTCTTAGTAAAAGTGCACGCGCGGGTTTACAGTTTTCTGTGGGGAAATTTCATCGATGGATGTGTGACGTGCGAGTAGGAACTTTCATCCACGAGTATTCCGCAATTTACCTCACTGCTGCCATGGAAAACTTGCTAGAAGAGATCCTTATTAAATGCCTACCACCAGAGAGTGACAAGACTTTGACGGCATCATTGTTGGAAGCTTCTATTGCAGGCAACAGCGAGTTATGGGGATTATTGCAAAACTTCTCGCATCTTAACGCTGGAAGAACAGCAACTGGTAAGTGAAATTATTCTTAACAACTCTAAACAAATACAGTGCAATCATGCGCATGGATAAGTATTGTATGTTATAATGAAACTAACCGCTTATTTTACCCATCTGTCTAGTAATGATGGAGAGAGTATCAGTATATTGCTAGTGGCTATTTTTTGCTCCAACTTCCTTAGACCCATTAGATTAGGGCCTCAAGGCAGAGAATGTCCAACTGTAAACGAAGATGTATTTTATTCGGTTCAATGGAATATTATACGCTCAATGTCTGACCCACTAAAAGATCTGTATATCTCTTCAGAAGCCTTTACTAGTCGCTTGAACACCCGAGTATCAGAAATCTTTGTCATGACAGTCTCAAAATTGTTTATATAAAGCATGTTAAAGATTGAAATTAATAATCACATGCCAGGCGAACCACTACTTGTGGGTAATATGCTCCCCTTTTTTAAGACTTCCGATTATTTACTGAAAATCAACTATAGTACGTTAGATTCATTAATACCCCGGAAAATTTTGTATTTCGTAAAAATGTATAAAAATAACTGCTTCATTTTTCCATTTCATTATAGTGTCCCGAGCTTTTATTTGTTTGTTGTAAAGCGCAAAGCTACATTAGGGGCTATTCGTGTTCTGCCCATCGCAGGTATCGAAACCTTATTTTTGTCATTATAAGCCCAACGACTTATTGCTGACCCACCGGGGTACCTTTTATTTCATATTCATTGTGTGGATATTACGCTGTATTCCAATAACATGATGTAACTAGCCGCTTCGTCGCTTTATCATTACACTACTTGGGAAAGCCTGAAAAAAAGAAAGAAAGAAAATGACTTGCACGTGTAATTGTCGTGTATGACTTGCACGTGTAATTGTCGTGTATTTTCTTTAAAGTTGGATTTTATTTGGTGCTCCAATACAACAAAAAGTGTAGTATCATGCGTTCAATGCATTTTCAAAACCGTTGTTTTGAAAAGAACTGAGCAAATAACTACTTCGGGTGTGGCGACATGAAGTCAAGCATTCAATTGAAATAGCTCAGAAGATGTCTACGTGTTTAAAGGAAAAAACATATTAAGTCTCCTTCTTGTATATTTGTAATTCAGTATTCGTATTACGTTACGTGTATTTCAGAGGTTTTCCCCGAAACACACTATATTATAAAATGGCACAGTACAATGAGTAATTTGAGGTCGTAACTCTCGTAATAGTAAGCAAGCGTAGTAAAATTAGGCCCACAATTATTAGACAAATAGTGAGAATGATGAGTCATCAGATTTTCGTCCTCTCGAACCATCACAGTTCTTGTCTTGCACGATTTCTCAAGCATACGTTATACGTTACAAAAAGAGATCGAAAACCACGCTTCTTAAAAATGTATGCTATGATTTTAAGAACCTCGTTTTTTTGCCGTGTATTGTAATGGTTTGTAACTAAGAGTCGGTGAGTTAAACCTGATTTTTAAAAAAATCAGAGAGAACTCCAGTACAGTGACCAATCAACATGTCCAAACTCCATTTTCTCGTGTATTGCGTGACAATATGAACAAATAAATAACGAGGTTTAAAATTGTAGAGGCCCTTTAGTTTTTGAATTTTCTAAAAATTGTTTGATATGTCAAATATCTTGAACAATAAAGACCCATTGAAGCAAATTCTGTCAAAATTTACACTTGCAAGTATTTTCCAAAGGTCATTGTTTTCGGGGCTATAAAGAGACATCAATAAAAACATGATGACTTATGAGACTAACTCTAGAGAGTGTAATAACAAATTTTATACGAATAACAATAAGCAACCAATTATTAAAGACACACGGTGGTGTGTCGTGCGGCCAAAACAACCTGTAGAACATACTGTGTGTTATTAACAGGAGTGGTAGTTTGGCAATTTTCCACTTTCTTTATCTCGGACTATGGTAATTCAAACTATCACATATTTTTTGTGGATGTACTCTACTGGATCCATACTTCACACACCAAATTTCAAGGTAATCCATTAGGAATACACGACATATAAAATATCCAATTGTGATTGAAGTTCTTCCTGTTTTTTCTTCTTTCCACCAAAAGTATGGAAATTTTATTTTATAGAAAAACATACTTAACTTTTATGGATTTTTTTCCAAGTTTGGTACACTATTTAATCTTTACAATCTATAATTAGGTGTCAAATTTGGTTTAAACATAAGCCACATGTGCAAAGTTATTCAACAAAAACCGCTCAATTTGACCAACATTTTTGCGCACTCTTACGTAAAAAGTCACGTGCGCTATCGGTCTAAAATTTTTACTACAGCTTCGCCTAAAAATAAAAGTCGACCGTTTTTAGTTTTTGTCATTCGGATTAAAGATGGCTAAATTACAGCAGTAAAACTATAGGATGAAAGCACGTGCAGATGCCTAAGTATTGGTTAGGCCAAGCAAACTAGATTAGCAGTTTCTAGCTCAAGTTTCCTAAAGAATCATACGGGTGGACGGTTATTATTCATTGCCAACTTTTAAGCACAGAATTTGTTAGATTTTATGAAATTCTAATTAAAGAGCGTTTAGCAATTAGCGTAAATAATGATACTTGATACGGCTGTACGAGTGTATGCGGGTGATGACATGAAACTGTTATTCTAGATTCCATGGTGTTACTATAGAAGAAGTTATTAACACTGTTTTAGAGAGGAAAACTACCACCATATATTTTTAAGAATCTGGTTGGTTCTGTAAAGTAATCTCTTCCGAATAATAGGGTTGTAATCCTAAAGCTAATTTGTTACTATCGAGTGTCACTTTCATACTTGCTGTGGTTTGTTGGTGTGTATTGTTTATTTTGTTTTACCCATCATCATACCCCAAGTTAAACAAAAAATATGGCCTAGCTAACTAATGAATGATTATTTGCTGTAAAATTCTTATCAATGCTATAAGTGTAGCTACCAGTTTTGGCCGCCAATTTTAATTTCATTCCTTCAAGTCGCACGCTCACTCCTTATTTAGCCGCATATTTTTTCACACCTAAGGCATTTTTGATTAGGTTAATTAATCGCCATATGTGTATCGATTTGTCATGCGCTCTCACCAGTGTAATGTTTTTATTTCCACTTACTGTGGAAATTATTTTGTATTTAATTTCGAATACATATTTTACCACGTTTTCAACACGAGGCATACGAGAAAATAATTTTAATTTACAAATTACAATCCGATTTTTTGTTTTTACCTAATTACTTTGTTTTTACCTAAGTTATAACCTAACTCGTATTGTGCCATTTC
Organism: Limulus polyphemus; assembly: GCF_000517525.1. Lineage (NCBI taxonomy): Eukaryota > Metazoa > Arthropoda > Merostomata > Xiphosura > Limulidae > Limulus > Limulus polyphemus. Next base: position 442,539 of record NW_013665827.1, on the reverse strand, counting down.
GTTTTACGAGTAATTTTGGTTTTCTCCTGGAAAATAGCGTGTTTTAGAACTTTACAAGTAAACTACCTGTTATTGACATATCACAAGCACTAGACGAACTTTCTTCATATTTATCATAAAGCAAGGTAAAAAATAAATTATACAGGCAAACATGAATAGTAATATATATATATAGGATTCATAAATATCCGTTTGAAATTATATTAGAAAGTAGTTAGTTATGTACAGATTTTTTATATTTAAAGTGCACAGACCAGAAGCACGTGGTTTAATCACGTTTGAGAGCGTTTTTATTTTACTTTGCCCGGTTTCCAGGTCTTTGCTTTTTTTTTTCTGTAGTAACTAGGGTTACTGAGCGACTTCACTAATTTCTTACTATTAAATTACAGACTAGCTTTAAACTGTTTAGGTGATCATAATGTATTCTTCGTGTTTTGTTGTAGGTAGCTTGGCAGTAGTGTTATAAGTTTCGAAGTAATTCGATACCACTGTGTCATATGTTTAGGAACGCGTGGAACCTAAACCTGCCTACATCTGAAAGTTCTTCTTGGAAGTTCTTTTAACTGTATAGTCTTTCCCTGTTATAACCGCCAATCATGCGTGCATGTGTTGGTAGCGCGAGTGGACCATCTTGCTTAAATTACACGTTTGCTGTACTAAAGTGATTGGCAACGGGTTTCAGGTGACTTGAAGTTGCTTGTTTGTTGTTGCGTTCGTCTAATGATGGGGTTCCGAGAAGCATTTACGTTTCTCTTTGGTGAAATCATCCAAAGTATGAATAAAGTACGTGATCTAAAAGTGGCTGCAGATGGCCTCGATTTTTAGCGTAAATCAACTATTTCCCTTGTGTGTGTGTGTGAGAGAGAGAGTAAATAGGGAAACAATTTTCACTCCGCAGTTTTTGTATATATAATATATGTGTGTGTGTATACCAATTGAAATGAACGTTTTATTTTCTGTTGAAACGTGATAAGCATACAAGGTTAAAATCTGATATTCAACAAAAGCACTTGGGTTATCGAATTGGTTTAGTTTTTACAAATTACAGGTCTCGACTGATAAGTAAAAAATTTACTGATATTATGCACAGATTTCGATTGTATCGCTGAAGCCAGTGTCTGGCTGACTATACACTATGGATTTAAATTATTAATCAATATTTCCTAAGTTAACCCTAGAGCACGAGAACGTATGTCAGTAAACAAAACAAGGTGTTGGATTACCCGAAGTTACAAAGTAGGTAAATAAATTACAGTTGGGAAGTGTTCGAAATTATCTTTATTGCCGCCAGTCTACATCATTGAAGAACAAGTAATCATGAGTGCTTTGTTTGTTTGTTTTTGAATTTCGCGCAAAGCTACACGAGGGCTATATGCGCTAGCCGTCCCTAATTTAGCAGTGTTAGACTAGAGGGAAGGCAGCTAGTCATCACCACCCACCGCCAACTTTTGGGCTACTCTTTTACCAACGAATAGTGGGATTGACCTTCACATTATAACGCCCCCACGGCTGAAAGGACGAGCATGTTTGGTGTGACGGGGATTCGAACCCACGACCCTCGGATTGCGAGTCGAGCGCCCTAACCACTTGGCCATGCCGGGCCGAGTGCTTTGTGGTTGATGAAATTATTTCTTCCAACAACAGATACATTTATGGTTAAACTGTAGAAGAAAGAACAAACTTTCTAATCAAAATAAAATGTCGGTAAATATTTTAAAAGTAGTTTTAGTATTTTTAGGTGTTTTTGGAAAGTAAATCGTTTTATTTCGTTTATCCTCGATTACGATTTAAAAAATGAAACTTGATGAGGTAATAGATATTTGATATCTAGAATTGACTTATTGGGCAAAAATACACACACTTCATAACTAATATATACATAGCGTCTAGACCACTACTGTGCCTGTCATAACCCAGCCGGACTCATCATTGATACTGGGCTAAAAGCTTCGTCGGCACTGGATATGGGTGATGTAGTGGGGTTGATATATTATTATTATTATTACGTATTGTTCTTCGCTTTCGCCCACAAATTCCTAGAATTCGTGTACATTGCGGCCTGGAGCCGGGTGTGGCCTAGTGGCTTTCGTACCTGTACTGTGAGTTGGAATGATTTAAAGTTCATTCCACGCTGCTTCAGAAACGAACTCCAAACTTCGAAGCCGTGGGTGCGCTATAAGTTACGGTGAAATTCCACTAATCGTTCAGACAAGAGTAACCTAAGAGTTGGCGGTGGATGCTGTTGATAGTTGTGTCGTAGTTGGAAGCTACTAACTTGTTTAGAATATATCTTTATTCAGTTATATTGAGGTAATTTTTCTAAATGTACGTGCATGTGTTCTGCATGTAGTTATGATATTCTCGATAAGTGCTAATATTTTTTACTTAGGTGAAGGTTACATTACGTAGTGGCTAAAAGCTAATATCGTTTTGGCTTTGTTTCCATCCCCTGGAGGGTGGACAAGTCTACTCCACAACGGATGATACAAGGACATGTACAAATTGCCATGAGTTGAGGTTTTTGTTTCTTAGATATTTAGAATAATAGATAACGTATGTAACTTAGGATTATGGGATACCGCATTTGTACTATTCTGATTAGAAACTGCGGTATGTCAATTTTTTTTTGTTCTTATCATATGTGGACGTGTGTATAAAAGCTCCATCTTGACCCCAGCAACCACTAAAAGTCAACCAGTGTGGTTAAGTGCACTAACTAAACTTGTTGTAGGTATAATTCAATAAAAGTTAGACGTTTTTACTTGAACGACTTTCTGAGTCCAAACTGAACTGCAAGAAAAAACAGAAATTTCTACAATTTTATATTTGTTCACTTGTTTTTGTGTTCGATTTGTTTACTGCATACAATTTCCTGAAACTTTTAATTATCTGGCTGATATCAATGTCTTTGAATACCGCAATCCACAACTGCCTTTCCTCTAGAGATGGCTATGCGCAATAACCCGTGTTAAGCTTTGTGCCAAAATTCTCAAAAAACAAACAAGCAATCATTGTAACTGTGGTATATCGCTGTACACTGATTTCCCGCAGTTAAGTCAGTTAGGGCCCGCTAACTGGAGGTTCGAAGGTTAACAAGTTACAGAGTTTGTGGCTGAATATCTCTCCGAACTCTGACTAAGTTCGTCGAGGAAAAAAAAAAGAAAAAAGAAAGAGTGTTGGACTGGCAAGAGAAACAAGGAAAGTAAAATCTTTGTAAGTTTTCTTTTAGGGAAAAAAGCTACAGTCGCATTTGGAAGATTTTTATTGAACAAAAATTCAGTTTGATACTTTGAAAATTAGTATATATTGTTCTAAACACTAAAGAGCTCAAATCATCAAAATAAGAAAATATCGTAAATCAAAAAAAGGTTTACTGTTATTTAGTTTGGTTCACAACCTACAAAATTTTCATTACTTTCACTGTAATTTATTTTTTTATTATTTAAGGAGCATTATAAATAGTCATGTTTAAAAAACAAACAAACTACT
>NW_013665827.1:433212-439040 GCF_000517525.1 Limulus polyphemus | reverse complement strand
GTATATATATATATATATATATATACACATACCTTCGGTGTATAGGACGCAAGCAGATTTTGACATCAAATTTTGGGGTAAAAAAAAGTGCGTCTTATACACCGAAAAATACTGTATAAAGTTTCACATAAAGAATTGCGCTACACATTCTGAAGTTGTTATTTCAATTTCTCTCGATCATCAGTTTTTTATAGTATTTATTGACCAGTATTAAATATGTTATAATAATGTCTTTCACACATAATGTACTACTGTAAATAACACGACATACTTTATTACTAGTTGCTTCAGCCGACTAGTTTCGGTTACACAGTTACCCTTGTCTCAAACACTGATAATGGTGACGGAAACTGTCGTAAAGCATGGTTGCGGTAACAAAGTTACCGAAACTAGTTGGCTGAAACAACTAATACCGAGTTTAACTTTCACTGTGCCAAAAAAAAAAGTATGTTTTGTTTCTATTCCTAATATGTTATCTTAATATTAGTAATTGTGGTGTGGCCGATCATTATTCATTCACAAAACAAATCAAGAAATACGTGATCTTTATTTTCATTTCGTCATACTGCATCTGCCGGCTGTGTCATAATAATGTTTGTACTTTTGTGCTTCGTTTGTCAACAATTATTAGGTGGGGAGTTATAAATATACAAAGGTATTTTATCTTGCTGGCCAGTTTTCTGTTGTTTGCTTCAAGTGAGGTAACCTTAGTAGCTTAAATAACGTTTTTAAAAATAACAGAAATTGGTAAGTTTTTATGGTCATTGAAAAATATTGGTGCTTTTACTATCCACCTAGAGGTTTTATTTCACTCGTGATATTCAATTTTCGCCTCTGCTGCAGAAAAACCTGCCAGCGGGAGATTGGCCGGTGTGGTTAGTGTTTCGTGTGAGTGCAGCGAATAGTAATGGCCTAACAGTTTAAATATCCATTTTGGTGAAAATGATGTGGTTATGAACATAAACAATTGCGATTGAACAGACTGAAGCATTAATAACAGAAATAACAACAGTGTTTATACTCGTACAGTGATCACTTTGTGTCAGGTCTAGCGTTAAGTTAAATATTATCATTTGAATAGTTCATTGTCATCAGATTTTGTGACATGACGTGTATCAGTTTTTACAGGAATTAGTGACTGCGCGACTGATACGTTTGTTTATGGTAAAATTACGATACCTGCCGCTGTCCCTAATTTTGAACTGCCGACCAGAAGGAATGCAACCCACCGCTAACGCTTACATTCTTACCCTTCGAATAGTTTGTTTACCAACGAATGGTGGGATTGACCGTCACATTATAACGTGAACTTATGCCTTTCAGCGAACATCAATTAAGCTAACTTGTAGAACATAAGGAAATAAAACGCTCTAGTTATCATTAAGTGGACTGGACTTTGTTTTTTCTTTCAGTTGAATAGCTCTTCAATGGCCTAGCGATAATTCCGAAGAATTATAACGCTAAAAACCGGGTTTCGATACCTGTAGTCAGGACAGCACAGATAGCTCATTGTGTAGCTTTTTGCACTTAAACACACAAAGACCTAACGATATATATCGTTACAATCAGTTAATTATTAATTAATATATTAATTTTGAAAGAAAATATGAATAGTAATAGAAATAAGCTCTAGGATAATAGAGCAGTTAAATGCATATTTTAGTGACAAGTTTGGTCTTACTCTAGCCTGGTTCTCGAAATAACCATTTAGCAAGATTTTTGGATATCGTGGGCTGCAGGTTGTCGGCTTGTAAAAATACCGATCATTTTAAACACACAGAAACAAACTTATCGCCTTTGGCAACGATAACAATAAAAATATATTTTATTGAATTAAAGTTTTCAAGTAAATAAAAATGTTGCAATATCACAATGATTATATACATTAGAGCTATTACAAGATTTTAACTATTTAGATATTAATAATAATGTTTTAATTGCTAAATGCATTAGTTGGGACTGTTAGGAATAAGATCGGAAGGAAAAACACAATTTCATTACTTCATTGCGTTAATAAAGATTATAATTATTATGTATCATAGATCTTCATTACTTCATTGCGTTAATAAAGATCATAATTAGTACGTGTCATAGATCTTCATTACTTCATTGCGTTAATAAGGATCATAGTTAGTACGTGTCATAGATCTTCATTACTTCATTGCGTTAATAAGGATCATAATTATTACGTGTCATAGATCTTCATTACTTCATTGCGTTAATAAAGATCATAATTATTACGCGTCATAGATCTTCATTACTTCATTGCGTTAATAAAGATCATAATTATTACATGTCATAGATCTTTCTCAAATCGTAATGGTTGTTTTTAAGTTGCAACAAAATTCATATATTGTTTGTTTTTGTTACATAAATACTGAAGTATCTTTCTGTGTACATTAAGGAACTCTAATCAATTAGTTGTTGTTAGTCGAGATTCTTTTAGCACAGGATACACGAAACCAGGAGTGAAATTCTGCTGGTACTCACCAGTACTATGTACCGGGACTTATTTTTTAAGGCGGTACTAGTACTGGGACTTATTTGAGCTGCTTTTTCGTTTTTTATATTTATACGTAATGGCTTTTCTTTTTCACAAACAGGTCCACTTCACCCAGCTCTACCTTTTTGATAATTTCACCCCTGCACCAAATTATTTCAATTGTTGGTGTCCTTTTTTTTTCTTTCCGCAGATGTAAAAGCGTTCGGCAGTACATTTATTTGTGAGATATGTTGTATACAGCCTAGAAAGCGTATACAATTTCACGAATGCCAGAAAATTCGGATTGCAACGTGCTTATCGATAAGTACAAAAAAACTAGAAGAATAAGTATTTGAAATGAAGTTTTTGAACAGAAGAGTAAATGAAAAATCAATAATTCTTGTGTTTAAGCATATATGTAATTACATCAGAAAACTGGTAGTTTCATTTACTAATGTGAATTTTACGTAATAATATACAAGTTATTTGATGGATTATTAAACAACTGATCAAAAATGAGAACTGACTATTAAGATCAAACTAATAATTTTTAAGTTAATGAGGTCAATTCTGTATAAAAAAAAAAACTGATTAGAAGTACTTATTGCTTTGAATTAGAGCGTTTCCCAGTGGTTCTGTGCTCGCGTCCTGTTGCCGAGTACGTTTTAAGGGGTATTGGCCAAGTCCTATTATTCGGTTGGACAAGAGTAGTTCAATGATTGGTGTGAATGCTGTTGATTAGCTGTCTTTCCTTTAGTCTATCACTTCAAAATTAGGGACGGCTGGGGCAGATAACCCTTGAGTATCTTTTCGTGAATATATGAAAAACAAGTCTTAAATTATCATGTCGTTGAATATTTTCAGCCGTAATTTATTCATGTCCATGATTTCGGGCAAGTGTTTGGGGAATGAGCCTGCCATCTAGTGACTAGTCATGAATTTAATGTCATATTGCACTGTTTTATTAAAATGCATGGTAAGCATTAGAAGTAAAAGGATCACAAATATGTATTTAATCAACAATTACTCTACAGTAGTTTATGATAATTTAAGATTTTGTTTATAATTCTTTATTTAACGTTAACGTAAAAGATATTACGAAACTTTGAAATAATTTTACTGTAAGTCATTGCTGTATTTGGGGGTTTACGCTTTTTCCACTGCGTTAAACCAGTTAATGTGAGGAAATTGTTAGAGTAACCACTTTGCGGCTGTAAATACAGAATGTGGGGAGAAAATCATCAACTGGATTAACGATTTAGTAATCTACAGAACATTAAGGTTTTAGCAAGTTCTTTTTTTATTGTTTCTTTGATGATTAGTGTATATCTTTCAAAACGTGTTACTTAAATTTAAAACACTGAGTAATTATAAGAAAAAAACGTGTAGCGGTACAAAACAATCCTATTATTGTGAAGTTGGATTAGTACACTTGTATTATAATAGAGCATAGTCCCCCCGAAAAATAATCATACACGGACGTTACTTTTATTATTTTCGAATAAGTTGAAGCAGAGTATGTTCGCAGACTTACAACGCTAGAATCAGGGTTTCGATACCCGTGGTGGGCAGAGCACAGATAGCCCATTGTGTAGCTTTGTGCTTAACTTCAAATAAACCAATAAAAAAAACCCATTAGTAATGGGATCGAGAGTTACCATTTATTCATTTGGATATTCATTAATATTCACCAAAACCATTCATATTTATTTCGTTTTCTAAATATGAATGAACTTGTGTAATGTTTGATAGATGTTCTTTTGTTGTTTCTCATAAATTATTTCTGTGTTACATGGTTTCCCCAAATTATTACTTGCTACATGATTTTTGAATATTTTTCAAATGGTACTTAAATGTTAGTATTTTTTTTCTGTACTTATAAACAGTAAAGTACAATAAAAAGGACAGCTGACCAATGCATTCATTCTTTTATCTCCCCATTTAGGACAGCCTTTTTTTACATTTTTCGTAACAGACGTGAGTTAACGATTTACGTGCTCAGCGCTTCTGATACGCCGTAAAGTGCATGTGGTACCCGAGACGGGCATTTGCGTTGGTTAATAACGTGGTTCTCACGAGATTACGTTATCGCTCGTGGTATCAACTCTTCCCTCCCCTTTTTTCCATATTTTGCTTTCCACACTCCTCAATCGTAGTGATCGTTACGAAGGCGGAAGGGGTAGACTCGTCGGTCAAGAACGAACGCAAGCCGACGTAGATTCGTGCCTTTTTAAATATATATATATAAGCTGAATACCCGTCATATGACGGGAAATAATGATTAATTTTTCTTCTCAAAATTATATGTACATAAATGTTTCATGAACATGTTTTCTAAAAATTAATTATAATCTAGTAACAATATATGTATGAACAACGACTATCCTATTTCTAGTATTTCACGAAAACAAACTTTTTTAATGTATATTTAGTTATCTCATTTAAATATTGTTTGATTAGCATTTATACCTCTTTATATTTATAAGTTATGCTTAAATGTTCTTGATAAATCCTTATAGATTAAAACATGCGACAAAAACTGATTTTCAAAGACATATTCCTACTTTGTCAACTGTACGACCCTGCAAATTATTAATTGTGATGGTAAAGACTGATTTTTATTACAAATTTCAGGGTTTTCTCTTTGGACTGTCTTCCTGGTTTTGGCTTTGTTAGTCTGCTAGGCTGAAGAAACGCGCTTTAATTTCGGCATTTTCAAAATTGAAATGTGCTGCGGGCAAAACATGCGGATTGTTAAAGAGATGTAGCTGAGGGTTTGGGCAAAATTTGGTGATTTTGAGTCAGTGTCTCCTTCACAACCAAGCAAACATAACGGGGAATTTTAACCAATGATTATAATTTTTGTGCGCCAGCAATACCAAGCGTGAGGCGCGCGTTTACCCATTAGATTTTATTATTCATCAGGATCTCTACCTACCCTCAAATCTAATTATATGCTCAAAGTCCGTTTTGTATATATATGGATTTTAAAAAAAGACAAACATGCTTGTCGCAGCAGAAAGCGCCGTCGTTTCGTGCAAGTTGCATGTCGATCGGTACCGAAACGGCCTAGATATCGGCGTGGCAGATGGACAGCTTTTTCGTTTTTATATAGTAGATTTCGGATGTTTGCAAATAATGTTACGAAGGTTTTCGGAATTATAATTTCACATCCTTAATAATTTCTACCTGTGTCTTACAAACACGTATTTAATAATCAAATTAAAATTAAGCCTATTTAACTATACGGACTGGTGCCTTATGATGAGATAACGATACTGTTGCGTCAGCGAGGTCAGGTGACTAGTATCACGCCACGTCCTTCTAGAAATATCCTGTTCCTTCA
>NW_013665827.1:418375-432460 GCF_000517525.1 Limulus polyphemus | reverse complement strand
CCATTTACTTGTGACCACGCTGTGTACTTCTTATCTGGAACATGTTTACCAAGAGGTTCTGAGCTAGGATAATAAAGACATTGTTTTTACCGATTTTTATTTTCTTGTTGATGTTAATCAAGAATGATATGTTAGATTTAATTTAACCAACTTGACATACAACACTGTAGTAGATTCTCAAACATTTAATGAAACGTATGAAAATAATCAAATTACCCAGTGTTTCACTGAAAGTATTGACATAATTTTAGTAATCATTTCATGAACATTGTTTTACATTTTTATCACTAGCCAATCAATCTCCTGGAAACATCCTGTTTTTATTACAGCAATATTTCTATAGGTAATCATCTGTCATAGTAGGTGTGTTTTGTCTGTTTGCTGAAAACGGCTTAAAGAAAGTTCTGCAAGAGCTTTTATTTTTTTAAGAAAATTGATGCTGAAATTTAATCGACCCTGTTTTGGTGTATATGTCAAAACTTACTAGTGAGGTTCTCTCAGGTACATTAATTTTACTCATGTGGAAAGAGAAAGATTTGGTTGCAGATTTTCCATAATATTGCATATTGTTAATTAATGTTACAAACAACATTATTTTACAACTATTTGCTTGTTGCCACAACTAGAGAATGTTGTTCCAGCTAGCTTAAAAAAACCGTAATTTTACTAATTTTTTTATTTACATGTGTGTGTGTTATTTATTACCTACACAATTTGTTTTTAAATAAATACCAAGGAAATTAACATTCTGATAGCATATCAATATTACTTAAAGAGTTCACAGTGATTGAACAAAATAAAGGCATGAAAATTTGATGAACTAAAAGATTAATAGAATGTTTGATCTTTTGAGAGTATAAAGTTTTTTTTATTGGATGGAATGATCTATTGTGATATTGCTATGTGGTAAAAAAAAATATATATATATTGGTTCCCGTGTAAACAATTTTTAAAAATCACCCGGTGACTAGTCTTTTGTTTTTAATTCTAACCCACTACATTTTTCTTTTGAGGTAGCACATAAAATACAACATCAAGCATGACAAGTCCAAAATTATCAAAGAATACACAAAAAAAACCTTCATAAAAGAATTGTTGTAGCAAGTAAAAAAAAAGACATTTCATAAAAGAAAACTGGCTGCAAATGAGTTGATAAAATCTGTCAGTTTTATGGGAGCCGAGATTCTTTACAGTAGGTGTCTGTGACTTGTTGGCTATGAATTTGAACAATAAACGGACAGTACACAATCCACTTGTGTTAAAATAATCTATATTCAAAATAAGTCGAACGTATTCTTGAGGTCAGACATCTAAAAACTTTGCCCTTCCACAATGCAATTCCCGCATAGCAACCAAGGCAAACAAATAGTGTGATGAAAGGGAAATTTCACTTACCCGCTGTCTAGACTTGTATTCGTAATGACCATTTGGGTTTGTGGTGAACATTTGTTGCTCCAATCCTACAAATATGGTGAAGAGTTGTTGTGTATTCAATTGCATTAATATCAAGTTGAAAAGGCCTAAACTTCCTTCTATTTTATACCCAGTCCTCCAGCTTGCCTCAATAGCAAGCATAAAGAAGTTTGTGGGATTCTATTCATAGCCTAGAATAGTCTTAAGACAATTTGTCAATAATTGTTTTAAAAACTAGTTCGACCTGGTTGATTGCTTTTTAGTGCATGTTTTCCCACAAAAACAAGCTATTGGAAAGGAGAGATTAGCGTTTTGGCTGCAAGCTATCAACTGCGGGTCACAGGAAACCTGTGGGAACCAAAGTTTGACTATAACTGTGTGTGTTCAGCTCATTTTATATCATGTAAATGTTGTCTTCCGATTTTTCTTTTAACACGAACGAGGTAATTGTACACGTCTGGGTACTGCACACTGAACCATTCTATTAGGTCATTGATCCACAAGTCGGCAGGGTGTGGTAGGAACAAGAATCAAGCCCAATTGTAACTTTACTCAATATCTTGCTAATGCCTCGCCAACAACATATCCATGTATTGATAATTTGACTATCAAACTCTAATACATGAATGATAATTTAAAAATTTGCACAGCAGCTTCAGCAATAACACGTGTATGTGGTAGACCTATATAAATTGCGTACACGCAGCTGTACTCGCTTCCCTATTGTTTGCCCCTTTGTCAAGATGATGATCATGTTACCAGGAAGAATTGGTTATCACAGTTGTATCTAAAGTTTTAAATAATTCTCTTTTCTTGTCAAAAGTCCACACAGGCTAGTTCAGTTACTTTAGAACCCAATTGACAAGACGAATTCTTCTTCTCTATCTCTCTTTTTCACAATAGAATCAGTGATAAATTCGCTTACGTTATCCCGTGTGTTACCACAATTGTATCTAGAGCTTTAAATAATTGTTTCCTTTTCGTCAAAGTCTACACAGGCAGGTTCAATTACTTTATAACACCCTCTGACACGACAAATTATTATTCTTTATCTCTGTTGTTACAATACGACTGTGAAACTCACTCCAAATATTGCCCATTATGGTCTAACTAACAATCACATAGTCTAACTTAACTTGTTGTATCTGCACCTATCTATAACATATGACAGCCCTCTAGTAGCAACAAAATTACACATAACTATAAAAACTTGGAAGCTTCAAGTAAAATGACATCAGCAATATTACTAAAGCCTAGTACAACAAATAAACTGCATATACAATGCACGACTCGTTCGGAGTTACGTAACGAATCTTGTACAACTATCGCTTTTCAAATAATTAACTTTTAACATGCTTGTCATGAAAACTAAATAATCATCAAATATTAAATTAATACATAATAACTCATAAACTAAACAGACTTGAATAACCAACAATAAGCCCCTCTTCAAGAAAAATATTCAAAATATTTTTATACTGTATAAAAAGACTGTTTTCAGGTCATACACATGTCTCTTCATATAACCTGCACCAACATTTGCAGTTCTCTTGTTGGTCTCTCTTTGCATAGGGCATCTGCTTGGGCTTTACCTTGACACGATCCCTTGTCTTCGTCTTAACCTTGTGTTGCCTGAGGTCTATCTTGCCTAATCTACCTGTATACTGGCACAGTAGATATTATAACTCTTTATTTTGCTTGCCAGTCAGTTCTTCACTGATGTTGATGTTTTTGTACATCTCATCTCCACACAATGGTCTTAGACCTAGTAGGTCTTTATCTTCTATAACAAGGTTACTGTTTTCAGATTCGACTTCTATGACAGCTACACCTAACATGTTTATTTGTGCCTCAATAGCTGTACCCATTAGGTCTTCTTCCCTCTTGAAGTACCTCTTCAACAGATTGGCATGGTAGATCTTGGTCGTCCCATCAACTTTCAATTTATAGTCCATTCTGTTGACCACTTCCTGCACCTCAAACGGTCCTTTCCATTGTAGGTTGAGTTTGTTGTTGACTGTGGGTAGCAGAACTAAAACTTTCTGTCCAACCTTGAAATGTTGATTCTTGCACCTTCTTGTTATAGAAGTGCTTTTGACTGTCTTTGAATGGTTCAGAACAGTACTCCTTTCTGGTCCTTTTATTTTGTAAGCCTTTTTTCCCCTTGTCTTGTCATTGAGTTTTTATCAGGCACTATCCCAAAGTTTCTGCAGTGATGGGCCTTTCTTCTGTGCTTCCTTCAGCTCCTGCAGACCTACATTCGAGATGTCGCCTTTTGATACCTGCAGGGACTTAATGTCTTACTGGTTCTTCTTTTCTGGAGCTCTAGTGGTGACTGCAGATGCTTCTTCCATCTTTTTTTCTGTCTGGTTCCTACAAACTTCTACTGCCTGGTATATTTCCAATCACCAAGTCATAGATGGGTGCTTTCATACACATGGCCTCAAGGTCTCCCACATAGTATGGAGTGTCGACCTTTATTGTTGCTATGGGAAACGTTCTTACTGTTCCATCAATCAGCACATAAAGATGTGTCTTGCTTGTCATCTGGACATCAGATACAAGACTAGTTCTCACTGCTGCACCCAGTGTCTCATAGGACCTCCACTTTCTTGTCTAAGACATAGTCTTCACCTACTGGCATGTTGTGATTTGTTGGCATCTCCCAATGTTCGTCACAGGTTCCAATCACCTCTGGCACTGTTGACCCATTTGCTAACTTCAGCTGATCATCAGTCATGCACTAATTAATCATGGCACTTTCTTCTTGTGGTGAATCTGAGGGGTTGTCTCTAATCTGTTTCTTCTGGCAGCAGCATCCATAGTGATAGTCACTCTTGTCTTGAATCTTATCTTACCAATGCCATCTTTGTAGGTAGCTCCAGTTGCTTTATGTTGATATTTCTGCTGTTGCTTGTTAGTGGACTTGCACTCCTTTGCAATGTGCCCTATTTTATAACAAACATAGTATCTCTTCTCCCTTTTGTCCATTAAGTTATTGTCACCTTTGATGGTTTCCTGCTTCTAGTCAGCCACCATTGGTTTCAACTTTAACTGTAAATTCTTGGACTTGCCAGTTATACTCCCTCCATGGGCTTCCATATACTGTTCGGCCAGCTTGATCATCTCGTTCATGTCTTTTGGTGCTCTCTCCTTTTGGAAGAGGGACATATCACTTGAGCATATGATCATGAACTGTTCACATATTAGTAGATCTGCCAGTCCCTCAAAACTATTTTCACACTTGGCCATGTCAGTCTATCCTGTGAAGTAATGCCATAGACGTGCCACAAACAAATACAGTTTCTCCAGTGCCAGGTTTGACTTCTCTGAACTTCTAGTTAAAACCTTCTTCAGTAACTTCGTAGCATTTCAGCAAGGCCACTTTTAACTTTTCATAGTCCATGACATCTTCTGACGTTGTGCCTGCATATACTTGTAAGCCTTTTCCTGTGAGAATTGAGCTGAGACAGATTGCCCAGTCACCTTTATCCCAGTTCTTACAATGGGCGAATCTTTCTCCAGGAAAGCACCCATGTTGTATTTCAGTTTATCAAATTTGGGCAGCTTGGGTCGACTGGCCCTGACCCCAATGTCATTCTTGGGTCCTTTCACTTTCTGTTGGGAGTTCTTGGTGATATCAATTTGTGCTACTAATTCTCTCTATTTCCAATCTCTCTCTCTCCTTACAATCTTCCTCTTTTCTTTTATTCTTTATTCCTCTCTTCTCTGCCTACATTCTTTTCTCTCTAGGCCTTGTTGTTGTTTGACAAACTCTCCTAGTTCGCTATATTTAAGCCCAAGATGCTCACCTCTTTCTATCCATTTACCAAAATCTGTTGACATGGTTTTATTGCATGACTGTGATATCTATACTATTTTCGCCACCAATAAAGTAGTGCGTATATAGGCCTACTTCCGCTGTCGTTCACGTCTTCTTTCACCGCCATTTATCACTGTATAATCCTGACTAGCTCGCCAATGTCAGTTTTATGGGGCTCGAGATTCTTTACAGTAGGTGTCTGTGATTTGTTGGCGATGAATTTGAACAACAAACGGCAGCACACAATCCACTTCTGTTAAAATAATATATATTCAAAACAAGTCAAACGTAAGTACAAAAATTCGTTACACTATTGGTTATCGCAGTTGTATCTAAAGCTTTAAATAATCCTCTTTTCTTGTCAAAAGTTCACACACGCTAGTTCAGTCACTTTAGATCCCAATTGACAAGACGAATTCTTCTTCTCTATATCTTTTTTCACAATAGAATCAGTGATAAGTTCGCTTACATTACCCCATGAGTTACCACAATTGTATCCAGAGCTTTAAATAATTGTTTCCTTTTTGTCAAAGTCTACACAGGCAGGTTCAATTACTTTATAACACCCTCTGACAGGACAAATTATTATTCTTTATCTCTTTTGTTACAATACCACTGTGAAACTCACCACAATTATTGCTCTTATGGCTAAACTAACAATCACGTAGTCTAACTTCACTTTCACTAACTTAACTTGTTGTATCTGCACCTATTTATAATACGTGACAGCTCTTTAGTAGCAACAAAATTACACATAACTTAAAAACTTTGAAGCTTCTAGTAAGATGACTTAGACTTAGAAATTAAACAATTTTTGGAATATTAAGTTTATTAATTATATCTGCTATTGTGCGGCTATATCTTGTGAAAAACTGAATAGTGGTCACTGACACTTTTTCTTCACTTCACCTATCTAGTGAAAGCACGTTCACACCAACAGTATATTTGTAAGAAACTTGTTTTAAAATAATTAATTTTTAACCCTCTTGTCATGAAAATTAAATAATCATTAAATATTAACTAACTGCATAATAACTCTTAAACTAAACAGTCTTGTATATCCAACAATACCTTAAATATCGTAATCTGACTTTATTAAAGTAGCTAACATTATTAAAAAGAGATATTGTTGCGTCAGCGGAGGTCACGTGACTAGTATTACGCCACGTCCTTCTCGAACATTCACGTCCCTTCCTTAAATCTCGAAATCCTTCTAGATATAGTGTAGTCTTGTATATATAAGACGGTTACAAAGTGACGGCAATAATATGTGTAATTGAACTGAGTATTGTTGAGTCGAGCACGTGAGACGTTCGTTGAGAATTATAGCGTTTGTTATAGCGCGACTGGTTTAAAATTAATTGTATCGCAAAGTTATATTCAGAAAGAATAAACCAGTTTTATTTAAGAAAGGACTTGTGTCGCTAAAGTTTCGTCGGAACGAATTTACGGAAAATTAACTAACGAACGGAGGCGTAACAATACTTTAGTTTTGTAAAATACGAGTGATATCTAGTACTCATCTTCAGTTTTATGTATGAATGAAATGATTTAACACATTTTCATGCTCGTAGTTATTTTAATTTTGCGTAAATGTGTTTATGCATTTGTGCTTTTTTGTTTTTCTTTCATATACAAAATATTTCAATTTGATTTTTGAAAAAAAACAAACATATAACATAGAAACATTTTGCACAAATACCAAAATAATAATCTTCATTATAAACAAACTGTGAGCAGTAAGTAGTCCGAGATGAGGAACTTTGCATGTCAAGAATCATTTAGATTAGTTCCAGTAATTGGTTAAGCTTGTCATAAAACAGTTCATAAAATTGCAGAAGTACAATCTAATTTAATTGAAGGGTCAACAACATTTTAATTGCTTTCTGCAACACACACCTTAAAAGCTGTTCTTTTTTTTTATCATTCCTTTCGAGCCTGGCATGGCCTGGTGGTTAGGGTACTCGACTCGCAATCTGTGGTCGCAAGTTCGAATCCCGTCACCGAACATGTTCGTCCCTTCAACCGTGGAAGCATTACAAAGTGACGGTCAATCACACTCTTTGTTGTTAAAAGAGTAGCCCAAGAGTTGGCGGTGGGTGCTATTGACTAGCTACCTTCCCTCTTGTCTATCATTTCTAAATGTGGGACACTAGCGCGAAATCCCTAAAACAAACAAATATACAAATCTTTCTCTTTGTTTTTTATTTATGTATATTTAGAGGTCATGCGCGTGAAGTCACAAAACTGTTTCATTCAACGCTGCCATATTGGAAGATGAAAAAATTCTCTTTCAGCAGTTAACAGCGATCATATCAATATACGATTCGCGTGGTTTTAGTTGTGTGACAAAAAAGATCTAATACTATTTCGTTTCTCGATATCTTTATTTATGCACATAACAGGATACTACAAGGCTAAGTTGTCACTTCACCAAAGACGAATGTAAGCACGTGATGTCTACTATAACGGAGTAGACTATAGGCTACGTGACTATTTTTTGCAACACTGCAAGACCTCTGTGACTTACACTCTTCGAAAAGATGCTCCCACAAAGCGTGCTGAATATAAATAAAGCGCAGTTCAAGTGTCTCTCTCATACTTTAACCACAACCCATCAGAACTGTGGTCAATTCATCTCGTTTAAAGAACAAGAATTTTAAGAGTGTTGTGGTGAGTGACCACTTTCACACAAGTCTGTTCGATGCAAGAAAAACAATCTGGAGAAATGTGTATCTTGTATCAGAGTAGGGCCCGGCATGGCCAGGTGGTTAGGGCACTCGACTCGCAATCTGTGGGTCGCGGGTTCGAATCCCCGTCACACCAAACATGCTCGCCCTTTCAGCCGTGGGGGCGTTATAATGTGACGGTCAATCCCACTATTCGTTGGTAAAAGAGTAGCCCAAGAGTTGGCGATGGGTGGTGATGACGAGCTGCCTTCCCTATAGTGTTGCACTGCTAAATTAGGGACGGCTAGCGCAGATAGCCCTCGTGTAGCTTTGCGCGAAATTCAAAACAAACAAACAAACAAACAAGTATCAGAGTAGCTTGTAAGATTACTAGAAAGAAAAACAAAGAAGGCGAGAGGGAGAGATAAATGTTGTTATAATGTACAAGAGTTTTGTACAAAAATTACACAGGCTTATTTCTTTATACAAATCTAAAATGTTTGGCATCTTTCATCTTCTTTCAGATATGTTGACTTCTTGATGATACAGGGTCGAGATATTGTTACTTTAAAATGAGTATTCACATGTAAAGGAGTATTAATTTAAGTTTTAAAATAATAGAAACAGAACTCTCACCCAAGCTACAGTGGTGAAATAATAGCACCGGGGTATGGGTCGACTTTCTGAAGTGCAATTATATCACGTGGCACAAAATATCTTTAAATTTCATTTCAATCACAAAACGATTTAGTATGTTCGTGCTCCCTGCTGAACGTATATACTTTTTGATTTATTTAATTTTAATTGTAGCATTTGTCGTCGTGGAAATAAAGGCATAATGCTTACGAAGCAATAACAAATGCACGCAACCGTCCATCATTGGTGATAACAGACTGCTATGCTAAGAACATTTGTGATAAGTTTGTTTGTTTGTGTGTATATATCCCACATTATAGCCTGTGCTCTGGGGATCCTTTTGATTTGTGCAGCGTCTTTATTTGACTTTTGTTTGGGGTTGTTTTTGTTAATGTGGATGTCGTTTATCACAGGTTTGGATTTGCTGTTTTTAACGCAGTCCTTCCTTCTGATTTTATATTGCATGACTGTTTGAGTATTGATTTTCTATACACATACATATAAAATATATAGCTAAGGTAACACAGGCTAAAAAAAATGCTCTACATGAGGTGTGGACCAGTCCCTTCTACCAGTTCGAGCCGTACGTCCAATTACTTATTCCAATTTGATCTTTGGGCTATCCACGAGAGTTACGGAACAAAATTACATCGAAATTGGTTTAGCCAACTTGTAATGTCAAGGCTTCAGATTGACAACTCTGACGTATATATTAGGCTTAATTTTAGTTGGGTAAATATATATCAGTAACGCATCGGTTAAGCTACTTTATAGACATTAAATAGCTTTAATTTCGTGGCATTGATTCTCTTAACAACATTCCTGGGGAAATGGAAGAAAATACTAATAATCAACTTTGACGTAGTAAATCTTTATACCAATATTCCCACTGAACTTGGTTTAAAGTATGTTTGTTTTTGAATTCAGGAACACTAAAAGTTATTACACGTAAGATTCAAAGGAGAATTTATATTACAAGGAAGCATTGATGAGGAACTAAAATTCTAACCACTCGTGATGGTGGGATATTTGGAAGAACATCTATACGAAACCGTAAAGAAAAATTCCGAAAATGGTTTGCAAAATATGAAGTTAAAACTGAAAGAGGTATTTAAATGGTTTATTTATATTTTTGGAACACAACAACGGAGGATCTACAAGTGTAAAACATATTTTAAATTCTCTACACGATTCCATGAAATTCAGAATAGAAATGAACTACAGTTTTTTTGATATACAAAAAATATAATAAATAAATAAAATTCCGGTAAAAGGATTTTTACAACCATCTACCCAAAACTCTCATGCTAATCAGTATTTGAACTGCCACCCATCACATACAAAAAGGAATAATCCTTATAATTTGGAGCGAAGTTCTTGTACAGTTGTGTCTGATGATGAGACAAAATGACATCAGAGGATTTATATTAAAACAGCACTATCTTACAAACGTAATAAATACCGGTATTACTAAAGTCCTCAGAGAATTTATATTAAAACAGCACTGTCTTACAAACGTAATAAATACCGATATTACTAAAGACCTCAGAGGGTTTATATTAAGACAGCACTATCTTACAAACGTAATAAATACCTGTATTACTAAAGACCTCAGAGGATTTATATTAAAACAACACTATTTTGCAAACTTATTAAATACCGGTATTACTAAAGACCTCAGAGGATTTATATTAAAATAGCACTATCTTACAAACGTAATAAATTCCTGTATTACTAAAGACCTCAGAGGGTTTATATTAAGACAGCACTATCTTACAAACGTAATAAATACCTGTATTACTAAAGACCTCAGAGGATTTATATTAAAACAACACTATCTTACAAACGTAATAAATACCTGTATTACTAAAGACCTCAGAGGGTTTATATTAAAACAACACTATCTTACAAACTTAATAAATACCGGTATTACTAAAGTCCTCAGAGAATTTATATTAAAACAGCACTATCTTACAAACGTAATAAATACCGGTATTACTAAAGTCCTCAGAGGATTTATATTAAAATAGCACTATCTTACAAACGTAATAAATACCGGTATTACTAAAGACCTCAGAGAATTTATATTAAAACAGCACTATCTTACAAATGTAATAAATACCGGTATTACTAAGGTCAAAAAATTCCATAATAAGAATTATAGAAAAGAAAAGATATGGTTTGTTTGTTTGTTTGTAATTAAGCACAAAACTACACAATGGGATATCTGTGCTCTGCTCACCATGGGTATCGAAACCCGGATTCTAGCGTTGTAAGTCTGCAGACATGCCGCTGTGCCACTGGGGGGCAGAAAATGATATGGAAAGTGAACAAAAGAAAATACCTCTAATTATGTGTAACACGTTTCATGCTTTCACATATTAAATATAATCTGTACCAGTATTAGAATATTAGAAACGTTAAAATAAGAAGGATCTTATAACCGAGATAAACATAATACACAGTCGAAGGCAACAACAACAAAAATTAACATGTGCATAGTTTACCAAAAAAAAAAAAAAGGAAGATTTGACGGTGAACGATGCGAAAAACTGAAAAAGAAGTGACTTTAAACCAGGAAAGACCTTTACAGTTAATGTCAACATGAACTGTAAATATGAAGATATTGATCATTGTGTAACATGTTTCAACTACTACGAAAATTACGTCAGATAAGCTAAAAAGAAACAGTGTAAGGGAGTGCGAATTAATGGAAAATTAGTTAACCTAGTGATGGTAACTTTGTGTCTAAATTGGTAGTTTGCTTAACCTTGTGATGGTAATGTTCTGTCTAAACTGGTATCTCACTTAACCTTGTAATGTTAACTTTGTGTCTAAACTGGTATCTTACTTAACTTTGTGATGGTAACTTTCTGTTTAAACTAGTATCTTACTTAACTTTGTGTCTAAATTGGTAGTTTGCTTAACCTTGTCATGGTAACTTTCTATCTTACTTAACTTTGTGATGGTAACTTTCTGTTTAAACTAGTATCTTACTTAACTTTGTGTCTAAATTGGTAGTTTGCTTAACCTTGTGATGGTAACTTTCTGTGTAAACTAGTATCTTACTTAACCTTATGATGGTAACTTTCTGTCTGAACTGGTTTCTTCCTTAACTTTGTGATGGTAACTTTGTGTCTAAATTGGTATTTTGCTTAAACTTGTGATGGTAATGTTCTGTCTAAACTGGTATCTCACTTATCCTTGTCATGGTAACTTTCTATCTTACTTAACTTTGTGATGGTAACTTTCTGTTTAAACTAGTATCTTACTTAACTTTGTGTCTAAATTGGTATCTTAATTAACCTTGGGATGGTAACTTTGTGTCTAAATTGATATCTTACTTAAACTTGTGATGGTAATTTCCAGTCAAAACTGGTACCATACTTAACTTTGTGATGGTAACTTTCTGTCTAAACTGGTATCTTCCTTAACTTTGTGATGGTAACTTTCTGTGTAAACTAGTATCTTCCTTAACTTTGTGATGGTAACTTTCTGTGTAAACTAGTATCTTACTTTATTTTGTGATGGTAACTTTCTGTTTAAACTAGTATCTTACTTAACTTTGTGATGGTAACTTTCTGTTTAAACTAGTATCTTACTTAACTTTGTGATAGACCTCCCTTGTGGCACAGCGGTATGTCTGTAGACTTTTAACGCTAGAAACCGGGTTTCGATACCCGTGGTTGGCAGAGCACAGATAGCCCATTGTGCAGCTTTGCGCTTAACTTCAAACAAACAAACAAACAAACTTTGTGATGGTAACTTTCTGTCTAAAGTAATATCTTACTTAACCTTGTGATGGCAACTTTGTGTCTAAACCGGTATCTTACTTAACCTTGTGATGGTAACTTTGTGTCTAAACTAGTATCTTACTTAAACTTGCGATGGCAACTTCGCATCTAAACTTGTATTTTGTCCTTGTAATTTAGAAACAAGGAAACTTTGCGTCTAAACTGTTATTTTTGTAACTTGGTAAGTCGGGAATTTTGTGTACAACCCGATATTGCATCATTATAAGTTGGTAACTTGCAAACTTTGTGTCTAACTCATTATCTTATTTTTTTTAATTTTGTGTATAAACCGATATTGCATAATTATAACTTGGTAACTTGCAAACTTTGTGTCTAACTCATTATCTTATTTTTTAATCTGGTGTATAAACCGATATTGCATCATTATAAGTTGGTAACTTGCAAACTTTGTATCTAACTCATTATCTTATTTTTTTAATCTGGTGTACAAACCGATATTGCATCATTATAAGTTGGTAACTTGCAAACTTTGTGTCTAACTAATTATCTTATTTTTTTAATCTGGTAAATTGACCCTTGCCCTATAAACTTGGTGAACAAAGGATTTTTCGCGCCTAATACAATATGTGAACATTTTATACAAGGCGGTAAAACGATATTTAATAGACAAAGAGACACAGCCGAATGCTTTTATGAACTGATAAAGGGTATTTGGGAAAAGTAAAAGAAAAGATGAAGAAACATATCTTCTACAATTTATGTTTACCAATGGCATTACTAAACGAAACCGAGACCTGTTTACACTTCTCTTTATGTGTATTAAAAACTTAAAATGTTTTATATTTCATTTGCTTTTTTATATATGCCCGTAATAAATGTACAGCACGTTTAATTAATTACTTTTCTTAGCATTCTTTACACACCCTGGTCTCGACTTTGCATATTTGTCGTTGGTGTTTACTTGTAAAATACCTATCTTTCTCAGAATCGGCTGGGTCGAGACCACGTACCTGATAAATTATAGCCAAGGGGAGTAAAGCTTTTAAGTTGTGTGTAGACTGTAGAGCTTTAGAGGTGAATTTGTTAACCGAAATAAAAAGTTTAATGGAGTCATGTTGTCCAGATTTGAAGAATAAAGATAAACTTGCTTAGACTAGCGTAAAGAGAAAGTTGCAGACATGCTATGAAACGTGTTTAGATATATTTATGATAAAAAGGGGAATTTTAAATCTTCTTGTAAAGATTTAAAGTAAAAATTCTACATTTCAGACCTTCTCATCACGAAATGCATTTAAAGTTGTTTTTCTTGTTTTTTTCCTACAAATTTCTATTATTTGTAGTAGTGTTTTAGGGTTTCATTTAACTTCGACTGTTTGTCTGTTATTTGTAGTAGTGTTTTAGGGTTTGATTTAACTTCGAATCTTTGTATATTATTTGTAGTAGTGTTTTAGGGTTTGATTTAACTTCGAATCTTTGTATATTATTTGTAGTAGTGTTTTAGGGTTTGATTTAACTTCGAATCTTTGTATATTATTTGTAGTAGTGTTTTAGGGTTTGATTTAACTTCGAATCTTTGTATATTATTTGTGGTAGTGTTTTAGTGTTTGATTTAACTTCGAATCTTTGTCTATTATTTGTAGTAGTGTTTTAGGGTTTGATTTAATTTCGAATCTTTGTATATTATTTATAGTACTGTTTTAGTGTTTGATTTAACTTCGAATCGTTGTCTATTATTTGCACCAAACATGCTCGCCCTTTCAGCTGTGGGGGCGTTATAATGTGACGGTCA